>NC_142013.1:123465-195981 GCF_049901735.1 Notechis scutatus | reverse complement strand
GGAAGCCATGCCGATGAGTTGATGCCCAAGGAAGAGAAGGGGGCCTCCTTCTCCTTCTTGTATTGCACGCCAAATCAATGTTGTCCCTACTTTCTACTACCACAGGCAGAGTTAGTGGGGAGGGGTCTGCCGGGAGAGGAGCAAGAGGCATCTCCCTTTGAGCATAATTGGTGGCATTGATGGCCCCGCCTGAAAGAGCCCCGAAGTCCCACCCTGGCCAGGGTCTCAGGGGTGCAGAGACTAACTACGGCTTGGCCGTCCTTTTGCCCCAATGGCTCCAGATCGCCTGGAAGGGCTTCTCTCCGGAGACTTGCAGAATTACTGTCTGTTTGTCCAGTACAATATCATCCTGGTCAGGGGCCATAGCTTGGACTGCAAGTAGCAGAATGGGAGGGTCTGCCTTATCAGATCTTAAGAGAGTTAAAAAAGGCAGTTACAGACTATGGGATTAGTGGTGATTTTACAAGAGGACTTGTAGAAGGAATAAGAAATGGTTATACAATGATCCCTGAAGATTGGAAGCAAATATTTCGCATGATTTTAACATCCATGCACTATGTGGTTTGGGAGAGTGAATATATGAGACATGCTCAAGCTGCTGCTTTAGGAGGGGGAGGAGCATATACAGTTGAGCAGCTATTTGGTTCTGGACCATTTGGTACAATTCCTACTCAAGTTGTTCTTCCTCCAGCTACGTTAACTATTGTTTCTGAATGTGCCTTTCGTGCTTTTCTTAAGGTACCCCAAGCTGGAGAACCTAGAGCAAATTTTTCAAACATTCGACAGAATGCCAATGAGCCTTATGCTGACTTTGTTGAGCGTCTGTCCAAAGCAATTAGACAGCAGTTTGATCATCAGGAAGCTGCTGGTGAACTTCTTTGCCAGTTAGCTATTGAAAATGCTAATGCAGATTGTAAAAGAGCTTTACAGCCATTAAAGGCTACTGCTCATTACACTCTGGCAGATATGCTGCGAGTCTGCCAGGATATTGGATCACAAACTTATAAAATGCATATGTTAGCAGCTGCTATTCAGAAAGGACAGTGACCAATTGGTAACTGTTTTAAGTGTAAGAAGCCGGGCCCCTTTCAGAAGGACTGTCGTTCTACACCTTCTATGCCTCAGAATCGTCCTTCTAAGAAGTGCCCTATTTGTAAAAAGGGACTTCATTGGGCCAATCAATGGAAACTTGCCAATGGGTGTGGCACCCACCCAGAATCCAAAGCGTGCCTTTCCCATCACTCTGACTCCTCCAGCAGTCTCTCTCACTCCTCCCCAGCCACAGCCGGTAGCGCTGGGATCGATTTAATCACTCAAGAGGAAATTGAGTTTAAATTTCCCATGGAAGTTAAAATAGTTCCATCTCAATTTAAAGGTCCTCTTCCTTCGGGATTAGTTGGCTTAATTTTGCCTCGTTCTTCTGCACACAAAAAGGGCTGTTTTGTTGTGCCTGGGGTAATAGATTCAGATTACACTGGTATCCTCATGATTCAGATTTGGGTGAATCTTCCTCAAGTTCTTCCTTGTAATTCTTCTGTTGCTCAACTGCTTCTTCTTCCATATGAAATTCCATCTCCTGGCATAGGTAATCATGGGGATGCAGGATTTGGATCAACTTCTTTATCTGTAGGCTTACTTCATCAGCTGAACTCCTCTCATCCTTTGTTAACGCTCTTCCTTAATAAACAACCATTTCAAGGGTTATTGGATACTGGAGCCGATGTTACTGTCATCTCCTCTTTACATTGGCCAGTACAGTGGCCAAAAACCACAGTTTCTTCATTGTGGGGAATAGGAGGTTCTACAGCTGCTTGGCAGAGTGTTCAAGAAATTAATGCTA
This sequence comes from Notechis scutatus, assembly GCF_049901735.1. Taxonomy (NCBI): domain Eukaryota; kingdom Metazoa; phylum Chordata; class Lepidosauria; order Squamata; family Elapidae; genus Notechis; species Notechis scutatus. Next base: position 194,141 of record NC_142013.1, on the reverse strand, counting down.
CAACATCTGCTGGTAAGTCCTTTTTCCTACAACCATACATTCTAGATATTCATACTAATATTTGGGGCCGTGATATCCTTTCTCTTCTTAATGCCCATTTGATTCTTGATGATGGCTCTTCCTCTTAAATGGCTCTGTTCTACGTCGGTTTGGGTGGAACAATGGCCATTATCAAGGGAAAAACTCGCTGCTTTACAACAATTGGTTCAAGAACAATTGGCTGCTGGTCATATAGAACCTTCTACTAGTCCTTGGAATACTCCTGTTTTTGTTATAAAAAAGAAAAATGGGAAACATAGAATGTTGCACAATTCCTCCACTCCAATTCTTCCTGAATTACAAGTACAGAAATCATATACATTAGTACAATGGCAAAAATTACTTGGCATTATTAATTGGGCACGCCCATTCTTCTACATTACAATTGGTGATATGTTGCCCTTATTTCAGTCTTTGAAGGGAGCACAATCACCAGGAGATCTAGTTGTATTAACTGATCCTCAAAGAACATGCCTTCAAGAAATATTGAATAAGTTTAAGCATCGATATGTGGACAGGATAACATCCTTAACAATAGGACTTTGCTTAGCTATTCTTCCCACTACACCCTTACCCACGGGATGTCTTTATTCTAATGCGTCCCAGCAAGCGGTCAACATTCATGAATGGATTAATTTGTCAGCTACTCTGCCTAGGAACATTTATCCTTATCAATCATCATTAGAGGATTTGATTATTAAAGGTCGTAAACGAGCCTTACATCTTACAGGACAGGATCTCATTAGCATAGCTTTCACTCGTACAAAAGTTGAACATGAGCATTTGATGATGATTTCAGAATCATATCAGATAGCCTTTTCTCAATATGTGGGAAACTTGTTGTATTCTTTACCCAAGGATCCTAGAATAGTGGTTACTACTACTTTAAATCCGGCCTTTTCTTCCATTTTTGTGCGAAATCCTATTTCTAAAGCTCTTACAGTCTTTACTGATGGATCACCTACAAGAGGTGTGGTCGTCTGGCAGATTCAACAACAAAGGTATTCCAAATTTACTGCCATGCAGACTTCAGCTCAACGTGCTGAGCTGGCTGCTGTGATTTTGGCTTTACAATTGTTCAATGACCAACCTATTAACTTGATCGTTGATACTCAATATGTGTATTTAGCTATGCAATCTCTTCCCTTTTCTTTTTTTTTTAAAACAAATTTTATTTTCAAGACAAACAATACATAAATACACATAAACACAAAAACATAATAACATAAAAATCTCTTTTCTGAAAGTTGCTTAGTCCCGGGTTAAAACTCTTGGTACAGACACAAATTCAAATTCATATTCATTTTACATACCATTTCATATCTTATTAACATTTTCAATTTTCTATATGACTTCTCCTCTCCTTTAAATTTTCTCAATTTTATTTTATTTTATTTATCTCCTCTCAATTCATATCATAATATTTATTATTCTTTGTCTGTTCTATTCCAGCCAACCATTTATTTTTCTTCTTTAAAGAAAGAAGAAAGACTTCTCCTGTACACTATATGGAGTATGATGCCTTTATCTCTTCCCCCACTTAATATAAAACACATGACATACATTGGGATTCTGTCTGGTACATTCTAAAATTATACTATATTATCAAAAGTAATACAAATCTATTCATTAATATTGATATTCATTCATATCTTAAACGTTTAACTCATTGCTTTTCAATTAAATCACATACTTTTGTGGGAGCCCTATTTTCCATAATTATTCCTCCCCCCACATCACATATTATAGCTCGATATTTCATTAAAATGTTCCTCCTTCTTCTACTTCAAATCTCATTTCACAAAGAATTTCACTAATATACCATATTCTAATCATTAATATTAACAATCATTTATATCTTAAACATTTTATCCATTTCAATTAAATATCATGCCTTTATGGGAACACTTATGCTTTCCAAAAATTATTACATCCCCCCACATCACAATCTTGAATCATATTTCATTACAGTACTCCCTTTTTCTTAACCAAAAATTTCACTAATTTATATTAAATATTTTATCACATTTTAAGTTACATATTGTTTCTAATTTTCTATGATTACTTCTAAATACGGGTATAAAAATGCAGTCTTATGTACCTTTCTAGAATCCTTTTAACAATAAGATTTATCCATTATCTCTAAAAAACTTTTGCTTCTTAACATCTTGCTCCCCACCATTAAGGCTTCTCATCCCTTTCTTTCTCTCTTGCTTCTTCTTCTCCTTGTCCTCTTTAACCCCTTGTCTCTCCACCTCCCTTTTATTCTGCTTTCCCCCTTTCTGTTGTTTCTTAACATAATGTCCCCTTTTCACCTTATTCTTCTCTTTTTGGGCTGTTTTTCCAGATCTTAAAGACCTTTTTTCCTTTTTCTCTTCCTTTTTCCTTTCTCCAGTCAAAGTCATTTGTTCATCAAAGATGGCTTCTTCTTCTTCTTTGTCCCCATCATCCTCATTCTGCTTCACATAAGTATAAACCGCCATTTCTAAGTATTGAAAAATAGTGTCAAGACCATCTTCCCCTCCTTGTTTTTCTCTTTCATATTTTTGATATATAAGTTTCAATCCATCCATAGATGATGCCATTGTGTAGAGAAAAAGTTTTTCCAAACAACCACCCAGATGTTTTAATCAGAAGTAATTTCCAAAGGTTCCAAAATCACCAAACAATCCAAACAGACTATTTCTTTTAGATACCTTCTTCTTCTTCACTTTCTCTTTCTGGGGTTAAAGTAATCACAAATCCTTTTCAAATATATATTTTTTGGAAGTTTTTTAATGTTTAAGAACTCTTTGCAATTCTAGGCAATCTTCTCCTTATTTTCAATTTTTGCTCTAATTTTTTTCACTCTCCCTTCCCACTCACAACCAAAAAAGTTTTTTTTTTCCGCTGTCACTTTAGGAAGGAGAGTAGAACAAAGAAAAAACTTTCCCCTTTAGAGTATTCGCAGCTTGTAACTCTCACAAGGAATAATATATACTTAGCAGCCTTCAAGGTTCCAGGTCACTTTCTCCCATCTTGTCCCGGTTACAAGCAACTTTCACTGTTCTTCCAGCTTTCTCCCTCCTGCACCTGCTTTCCCGGCTGCAGCTTTCTTCGTGGTGGCCATTACTGACCGCTGTTCCTCCGCCTCGGGAAAAGGGGGTTTAGCTGGCTGGGGAGGGGGTTTGCGACACCCCCAAACCCCTTGTCAGATCCCCCCTGTCTTCAGCTGCCTCTATGGGGCAGCTATATCCCCCAGATCCAAATGGATCGGGGGAACCTTGGCGGTGAACGCAGCAGGGATTGTGCGGTTGCGAATCCCTGCCGCCGCCGAAAGCTTGCAAACCAGAAGTGTCCAATCTCTTCCCTTTTCTTATTGTGCTCTCTCTTTGGATAAGAATTTGTTATCCTTGTTTTTATCTTTAAAGAATAGTTTGGAAACTCGCTTGTATTCTTTGTATCTAGAACACATTCGAAGTCATACTCCCTTTACTAATGCCTTGACTGAAGGAAATCAGAAGGCAGATGAATCCTTAAAGGATGTTGCGTCTTTGTTTGCTGATCCTGTTGCTAGTCATTCTTATTTTCATCAAAATGCCAAATCGCTTGCAAAGCAATTTAAAATTTCATTATCTCAAGCCTGGGATATTGTCCGTGCTTGTCCAGCTTGTCAGCAACTGGCAGTTCCCTTTCCAGTGGGTGTCAACCCATGAGGAACCCAAGCTAATCAAATTTGGCAAATGGATGTAACTCAATTTTCAACCTTTAAGCCATACTGTTATCTTCATATGTCTATTGACACTCATTCACATTTCCTTTGGGTTACTGTTTTAAAACATGAACGTACTTCAGATGTTATTTCTCATTGCCTATCCTCTTTTGCTGTAATGGGTTGGCCTTCTCAATTTAAAACTGACAATGGCCCCGCTTATATTAGTAAGGAATTTCAAACCTTTTGTCAGAAATGGAATATTACTTTAGTGTACGGAATTCCTTAAAACTCTCAGGGTCAAGCTATAGTTGAGCGAAATAATCCTACTTTTAAGGCATTGCTTCAGAAACAATTACAAACTGAGTCTGGCCCTTACCATCTGCGAAAGATTCAAAATCTCATTGCTGTAGCATTATATACTTGGAATTATTTAACCTTTTTAGATTCTCTTGCAGACTCACCTGTTAATTTGCATTTTCAAACTACTGAATCTTTAGCAAGGCCTTTGGTAAAGTATCGCCAAGCTCCAGATCCAACCTGGAAAGGGCCTACACCGCTGATCACCTGGGGTCGTGGTTACGCCGCCGTGGAAGATCCTTCTACTCGACAAGCAGTGTGGGTTCCAGCGCGCTGTGTTCGTCCGTATCATGGCATGGCATCAGGGCCTTCACAACCCGATTCCGGATTTCAATCTTCATCTGAACACGGAAGTCCGTCTCCCAAGGTCGATGCACCCACAACCCATCACTTGGGGCCAGGTTAAATCTACTACATATCAAGCTCAACAACAACTGCAACAGGCCTCATTACCTCAGACTCCTGAAAATCTTGTTGCTGCTGTTTTTGCTATTTTTACTGCTAACTCTGTTACCATTTTACTTTGTATTTTCTTGTTTATGGTTAATGGTGTTTCTGCTCAAAATGACACTTCTGTGGTTCGTCTTAACCCTAATTTGTGGGTTCATCATGCCCAATACATGTTTATGACCCATGGCACAAATATTACTTTATACTATGAGCCCCCAATGGCATTTGGTCAAATTTCTTTTACCCCTAACTTGATCATGTCTTCTATATTTCTTGTCTCACAACTACAATCTATTTCACACTCCTGGCTATTTTCTACACCCACTATGCAATTGAATTCTGTCCGTTGCCGTTACTTGAAAGTTAGTCAATTTACAAGGGGTCTGTGTTTCTGTTGTCATGCTAAACACACTTGGCTTCATAATTGGTCTGATTATGATGCTGCTCAACACATATTTAAAAAGCTGGGGAATTATAGTTATTGTTCTGACTACTATTGGTTGTCAGGTACCTTTAATTCTTCTTTGCATAGAATTAATATAGCTCCTGATATGTATCCTGACAATTTTCCTATTTTTAATGCCTCTGATCACTCTAATACAGGATCGATATGCGCTGGATGGCAGCTTAAAGATCCTAACATGTGGTTCTTTTTTGATAAATATGCCACCAATGTGCATCCTCAGAATTATCAATGTGCAGCTATAGGTTATTTTACTCTACCTGTTCAAATAGGTACACTCCCATCAACTCGACAGCGGCATTCCTTTCTGGGGCCTACATGTAATGATGAAGTTATTATTGACACACAATTGTCTTCTGGTTCTACATTTGGCCGTGCATTGGCAGGGGCCGTTACAGGAGTCCTTACTCTAGGCTCTTATCCTGGCATAATTGCTCAAGAAAACAGACGATCTATTCTTGGTCTCACCTGCAGACTTGAAAAATCCATCAATGCTACCGCTGCTATTATTCCTGATTTGCAGCATGAAATAGAAGACTTAAATCAAGATGTCTTACAGCAGCGTTTTGCCTGTCAGGGAGGGTTCTGTACGTTAGTTGGACACCGTGGATGTGCTGTGCATTTTCATTCTTTGAATAAAACTATTGAGGATGAGCTTGCCTATTTACAATCCTACATTCAAAATAATATCCATGTTCAGTACTCACCTTTTGAGTGGCTAACCAATTGGCTCCCTGATTGGTCTTGGCTCAGACAGTTTTTTCTTTTATGCTATAATTATTATTATTGTACTAATTGCAACCTGTTGTTTTATTCAATGTATTCCAAATTTATTCGCATTGTTTCATCGTGCTTCCCCCTCTCTTAATCCTCTACAATTGCGATACATTCATAAATCTTTGAATCCTCCATTTAAAATAAAAAACGAGGATATGTAGAGTTGTAATTGCAGGAATGTTCCAATCTCGGATGGCAAACCTCAGATAAAGAATGTTTCCAAGCAAATACAACTCAGGTAAACAAAGTCACTAATCTAAAGGAGGATTAGAGAGAGGAAGTAGACATACGTTAGACTTTAACTAGAGATAATTAATTGTATGGATTACTGTGCTAAACAGTAATGAAAGTTAGGCAGTAACCAAAGTTAATCAGTGATGGAGGATAACTAAAAATGTGTATAAATGCAAGACTAGACTCCAATAAAGATCATCATGATTCAGTTGTTCATGATCAAACAACTCGACTGCCTCGTCATTACAACAATGATTACAACTTGTGAGTAAGGACTATGAAAGGATGGCACAAAAGATTTGTAACCAACTAACACACTGTATGTACAAAGTTGAAAGATGGTTTTATGTTTTTATGTTTTTGTCTGTATATGTTTGTCTTAAAAAAAAATTATAAAAAAAAGAGTCTGTATTATTGAGAAAACTTTATTGCAACGACAATTTCTCTGTTCACATCCTCCTCAAACATGGAAATCTGTGCGGCGGGATTAAACTACCAACCAACCCTCTGGTTTTGAGTTGCTCTCTGCTTCAGTTCCCTGCCCCCTAAATGCTAACTTAGCAAGCGGGGAGGCTCAGAGGAAGGACTCAGACCCAGATGTCCGAAGTACAGTCTCCCGGGTAGCTCATTTCATGTGCATGGGCAGGACCCCACGGCTCCTTCCCAAAATCCACCAGAAAATCTGGATTCACACAGAGACCCCCCTTCTTTGTGTCCACGTCGATCTGGAGCATGACTGACCCATCCCTGCAAAGGAAGAATTTGAGGTTAGGAAGGAGGGTCGTTTGCTTGCTTATTGGGGCCTCCATAATGCTGGAAAAACCCCATTAGGGCACTCGAGGGACGGGCAAACTCTGTGCCATTCCAGTATAAATAGACCATAACAAAGTAGTAGAAAGTAGGGACAACATTGATTTGGCGTGCAATACAAGAAGGAGAAGGAGGGGAAGACCCACCTCCTTGGGAGTTTGGTCTGAATGTTCTTCGTCTGTTGAGAGACTGCCTACCTTTGTTGTTGGGGATAAAATTGCTCATCCCACTGTGTGTAGAGACTATTGGTAACATAAAGCCTTTTTCCATCCAAGCTGAGCTGGAGCATTTGGGGTCCCCCATATACTTTCCTTCCCTAAGGTGGAAAAAAACACAGAGAGTGGTCAAGAAATATAGGAGGTCCAAGGAGGCTTATATATAGCTCCGTAGTCTAATCTGCTGCAGGAGATTCCTTGGTGGGCTTTCCAGGAGTCCCACAGAAAACAAGCCATGCTCTCTGTTGAAAAATGATTCTTTGCCTCCAACCAGGATCTTGTTTCAGTGTAAAGCATGACCTTGGGGAAGCAGCAGAAGAGAGGCTGCCTAGGAAACAATCGGATGAAAGGAAGGAGCCGCTGGTGGCTTAACAGTCAGAGAAAGAATCTTAGGAAGGACCAAATGGATCAAGCCGTTCAAAGTGGCAGCAGGAATGTTATATTCTCAAATTTGCAAGATTCAGCCACAGAGTGGTCAATGTCTGGAATACTCTACCTGACTCTGTGGTTTCTTCCGCAAACCCCAAAAACTTTAACCTTAGACTGTCTATAATTAGGACTGCAGAAAAAACAATTACTACCCACCTGCCTTCAATTGAGGACCTGCATACTCTAAGAGTCCAAAAGAGGCGGTGAAAATATTTACAGACCCCTCACATCCCGGACAAAACTGTTTCAACTCCTTCCCTATTCTATTCTATTCTATTCTATTCTATTCTATTCTATTCTATTCTATTCTACTATTGACCTCACCCCCTTCCTAAGAGGCCTGTAGGGGGTGTGCATAAGCGCACCAATCGTGCCTACCGTCTCTGTCCTATTGTTTTTTATTTTTCTTATAAGTATCTATCTCATGTATACAGAACTATATTTATTCTTATACCTGTATCTTGTAAGCGATTGACAAATCAAATAAAATAAAATGTAAATGTAAATGTAAAATGTACAATTCTCTTAATGTAGCCTTACAATAAAGTAGAATCGGTTCGTCTAGTTGTGTAACCTGACTGGTTTTCCAGGGAGAGCTGGTGCTCAGAAAACGGAGGAGGCTCACCTGGATCACGAGGAGATCTGGCTGGCAGTCGAGCTCTTCATCCTTCATCACAGTCACCACCCCACCTTTGTAGATGCTGCCTCCTACAAACACCTGCAAGACTCAAAGGAAGGGTCAGTTCAGGCCAAAGGACAGTTTTCCCTTCCCTAAGCTCTTCCTCCGCCCAGACTGCGGGGGTTCTTGGCCAGCAACTGAGGGCTGCGAATTAAGCTTTCCGCTTAACCCAACATCCCGGTTCCAATGGTGGAAAAGAGAGACTTCTGCAAGGGCCCCAAGGCTTCCTCGTAGCTTCTTGGCCTTTAAGTGCTAAGGAGCTCACCTGGCCCAATAGCCGAGGGCAGTGGGGATCGGTGATGTCATACTGTCGAATGTCGCCATGAAACCAGTTGCTCAGGTACAGGAAACGGTCATCCAATGAAATAATTAAGTAAGTGGTGTACGCTGGAGAAGAGAAAGTGCCGGCATGCAACATTTTCAAGAACTTTTATCTCCCCAAAAGCTGCAGATCTCTCTTTCAGCCATGAAGACACTAGGTCTGTACTCAAAAGATGCTAAAAACCCTTAATTTGAAGGTGGAGGGTGCAAACTCCTTTTCATATTCCCCTCCAACATAGCTAATTCTCTGTTAATTTTAAGGTTATATTTAATATTTTACACTGTTGCTTTATCATGTCGTAAGCCTCCAGAGCCTCATGACAGAAAAATGGGCAGCATATACATTCATGCATACGAAGGTAGAGGGTTGAGAGGCAAATATGAACAAAAGCCCCCCCTGTACTATATTTACCTACCTGGCATTTCGGGTAAGTACCACCCAGTGACCGTCTTGTCTGGAATCTGAATTACCTTCTCTGTGCTCCATGTCCCGTCCTGCAAGAGACACAGGGTTGGTTGGAACACGCAGAGCTTTTAAATTCAGTGGGGAAGTCTGGCTTTGCTTAGTAACCATATAACTCACTTAATGACCATGGTGATAAGTGGAGGACTATTATGCACTCTTTTTAATACCGCATTTTACCTGTTTCTTTTATTCTAAGCTGAAACCTCAGGTGCCAATTCTTTCTGATGGAAAGGGCAGGGGTGGGAGGGTGGGCAAAAGAGAAAGGAATGCAATTTGTTTTCACCTCCTCCTTGTAAATATGATGTATGGAGCCATCAAAGGAACAGCTGACAAAGCCGTGTGAGGAATCTGGGTTATGCAGGAAGCGGACTGCCATGGGGACAGTGTCCTCCCCCATGTCAATGGACTCAACGAGGCAGTGGGTGGTCCAGTCCCACACATTCAGGCGGCGGCCATAGTAGTCTGCAGAGGAGGAGGAGGAGGAGGAGGAGGAGGAAGGAGGAAAGGAGGAAGGGAGGAAAGGAGAAGAATCATCTCGACTTCTCCTGGTGAGTAGGAATGCCTTCTGCTAGACAAGGGTATTCAGAAAGGTTCCGTCTCATGTTGGAGACCTCCAAGCAGGAGTTGAATTGCCACCTCTTAGGGAAGGGCTAGCTCTAGTTAGACAAGAGGGTTGGACTAAATAGCCACCAACCCACACACACCCCTCAGTGCCATCCTTCCACAAGAAGTCTTGGGTCCCACTTTAGGAAAGAGTCCAATACCCCGACCGCTGGACCTTAAGCTTGGACAATGTTCCGTCATCTCACCTTTCCCCAGAAATTCAGGTTTGAACCCGTCTACAAGAAATTTGGGGATCGCCGCTTCAGTACTGAATAAAACGTTATGCCTTGGTTTGAACCAGAAGTCAAATCCGAGTGGAGCCTCATCCCCAGGGCGGTTCCAGGTACCCTTCACTTCCCATGTTTCCGTATCCACAAGAACAAACGCACCTGTAGTTCAGGGTTCAAATGAATTCAAACAGATGTAGGTGATTCCCAGGAAGAGTTGGCTGAAAGTAGTTTGCCCCCCTCAGAATTGTCCAACAGCCTGGAAGAGAGTCCAGGGCTCAACATTAAAGTTTTGGGAGTTTATGGAGAAAGTTTCTCTCCCAACATCTTCCAAGCCACATCACAGTACCTCAATCTGGACCCCCTTTTGGGAAAACGTCTGCCCAGTGGTACCTTTTCCATTGCCCAATAGATCCCCTAGGGAGCTTATCATGACTTCTCCGCTGCCCAGACAGTGTGGGGCGAGTATTGTAGCCAGTTTGGTTTTACAGAAGACCTCTCTGGGTTCAATCACCTGCCAAGGTTGGGGAGAGGAAGAGGAAATAAAAACTTGCACTGTAGTTCTGGGTTTTTTTTCTTTGTAATTCTTCAAATTGCTTTGATCTAAAAACTCCAGAGCCCACCAGCGGTCAGTGAAACATGGGGGTTGTTGATAGGAATGTGACAGGGTGAAATAAAACATTTGAAAATTATTGTGACATCTCTTGTGTTATTGGGTCGTTTGTCAGGATTTCTTTCTATACTGCAATAAATTGCAGATGTGGGAATGGTAACCTGGTTTTTATGCTGTAGTTATTCATCTTGCAAAAGTGGGGTCTTGGTTGTTAACTTATTTTCCTTTTCTGTTTAAAATCAACAAGAGCTCCTCCCTTTGATTTTATTCTCTTCATTCTATGCATAATAAATTCTACTCAGCGATTTTGCAGGAAGCCTTGAGAATCACAAAAATTGGGTGTATGTATTTTTTTTTTTTTGTTCAGTGCCTGTGGAAATGGATTTTGGCTTGGATCACTTATAAAAAGGTCAGGGGCAAAACAAAGGGAAGGTCAAGGGATCAAGAGGAGTTATAATCAGAGGTTTAAAGTCCCTGGCATTCCCTCCCAGAGTCCTTTGCGAGCCATTTCCCTGGCTTGCAACCGGCCTACCTTAAACAGGCAGGGAGCCTGCGGGTCAGTCCCGGTGTCCACCACATAAATCCGTGAAGAGTTGAAACACGGAATGACCAACCGGTTGCGTTTCTTGGTGGTGTCTCCCAAGGGGTTGCTGCAAGTGTTCCAGCTCATGAAGTGAAGCTCATCATTAATGTAGGGCATTTGCAGCCGGTGAATAACCTAGTGGGGAAAGATCGGAGAGGCAGAGATTAAATGTGCCTTTTTTAATGTTGTCAGCTTGGGTTAGATGTCTTCCGGTTTGCAGGGCTTCGGCGGCAGGCAGGAATCCGCGATCATGCGTGGTTTCTGCCTGGGCTCGCCGCTGGAGCGTCCCGATCCAGTCTGGCTTGGGGCTAAGCCACCCCGTAGAGGTGACAAAGAGGGGGGAGATCCCAGCAGGGTTGCGGGAAGCCACATCTTTCCTCCCCAGCTGGCTAAACTCCCTTTCCCGAAGGCGAACGAGCGGCGGTCAGAAATGGCCGCCTCAAAGAAGCACTCATCCGGAAAAGAAAGTGCAGGAGGAAGTTAAGAAGTGAAAGTTTTGGCTGACCGGGATAAGAAGCAACGAACAAGGTATCCTGGAATTTAAATTTTAAAAAGGTACATAGCTCCCAAAGAAGATTCGGAAGCAGCGAACGAAAGTGAAAAGGGAAAGGTTTTTTTTCTTTCACTCTCCTTCCTTATGTTGACAGCGAACAGAGATGAATGAGAAATCGGAAAAACCCGCTTTGGCATCAAGAGGTAATTAAACTGGATAATTAAATGTCAAGGGGACAATAAGGATTTCTGAACATTATTATTTTTATTTTTTTTTGCTGTAAGTGGGAAGGGAGAGGAAAAGAATAAGAGTAGGATTTGGAAAGAGGAGACTGCCTGGAATTTAAAAGAATCTGATTAAATTCTAACAAGACTTCTAAAAGATACATCTTAACTGGAACTTTGTAACTAAATAGCAACCCCAGGAAGAGAAAGTGAAAAAAGAAGAAAGTGTTAAAAGAAACAGCTTGTGTGTATTTGGATTGCTTGGTGACTTTGGGATTTTTGGAAACTATATTTGAATGACTAAAAACACTTGGGTGGTTGTTTGAAATTTTTTTTACAATGGCATCACTTGTGGACAAACTGAAAATGGAATTTAAAAAATATAAAGAAGAAGAACAAGAAGGGAAGGGCTCTATTGGCTCTGTTTTTCAATTCTTAGAAATGGCGATTTGTACCTATGAGAAACTGCAAGAAAAGACTACGCAACAAGAAGATTGGGACAAAGAAGAAGCCATCTTTGACGAACAAATAACTTTACCTAGGGAAGAAGGGGGAAAGGGGGGAAAGAGAATGGAGACTTTAAGACCCCAAAAAATAACCAAAAAAGGGAAAAATAAGGTGAAAAGTGGATATAATGTCAGAAAGCAACAGAGAAAGGGAACACAGAAGAGGGAAATGGAGGTGGAGAGACAAGGGGGTAAAAAGGACAGAGAGAAGAAGCAAGGGAGGAAGGAAGGGAAGAGAAGCTACAAAGGTGTGGAGCAAGATGTAAAGAAACAGGATTTATTTAGAGATAATGGGTAAAAATTTAACTGAAAAAGTGATTCTGCAAAGGTACATAAGATTGTATTGTTATATTTGTCTTAGAAACAATGTTAGAAAATTGGAAACAACATATGATTAAAAAGTGGGATAAAATACTCAGTGTAACTCAGTGAAACTTTTGTGAACAAAATAAATGAAATGAAATAAATGAGAGAATTGAACTAGGAAGGAATGGGAACATTTTAATGGTATAATGTTTTAAAATATGAGTGAAGTGGGGGGAAGCAACTGTGGAAAGTTTATAAGTGTTCCCATAGAAGTATGATACTTATTTGAAAAGTAATGTGTAAAATGTTTAAGATTTAAATGAATACTAATATTAACAATAGATTTGAATTGGCATGGATTTGTTGTTTTAATTATATTATATATTTACATATTTTTTCTCTTTTTAAAATATAGTGTGTAACTTTAGAATGTACTAAGCAGAATCCGAATGGAAGTTATGTATTATATTAAGTGTTATAAATTTAGGGGAAAGATATAAAGGTGTCATACTCCAATCAGTGATTACAGGAGAAATTTTGTCTAATGAGAAAAGATAATAGACAGCTGGAAACAAGACAGACAAAGAATATAACTATAATGATCTGAATTGAGATGAAATAAATAAAATAAAATTAAGAAAGTTAAAAGAAGGGAGAAGTTATATAGAAAATGTAGAATGGTAATAAGATATGAAATGGTATATAAAATGAACATGAATTTGAATCTGTGTCTGTACGAAGAGATGTAACCCAGGATCAAGCTGCTTTCAAAAAAGATGTTTTATGTTTTTATGTTTTACGTTTTGTTTGTTTATGTTTGTTTGTTTTTAAAAAAAAAATCAAAAAAAAGAAAAAGAAAGGTCTACTTCTGCTTGACATTTCTCTCCTTGAGCACAATGAGACTATATCTGCTGAAGAAAGCTCCGCATTGGTGACAGGAAGGGCATCCGGCCAGTAAACACTCAACTCCATTCAGTTGCCCAGACTCCTCCCCACAAGGGACTATGCGGGGTTGTCATTAAAAGAAGGGGATGAAAGGTCTACTTCTGCTCGGTGGAAGATTGCATCGGTTGTGGATTGTTACTGACAGAATAGAGGTTTCTCTCCCGACTGGCAAGCAGGACAGTGACAGGACGGGCGTCCCTAAAACTCACAGCCTTTTTCTTCCCTTCCAGTCCTTCATGCCCTCTCTGCGCAAAAGTGCTCTACCATTCCAACCCTTGAGCAGAAGTGCTCGCATGTGTGAAGGCAAGAGCCGGCATCTGAGCATCACCTGCTTTCTTCATGGATTGTGAGCACGCCCAGTGCATTATAGCATAGGAGTCTGCGGTACCAGCTAATGATCCTTTAGGATTCCTACAGCTCTCATAGTTCCAGCCTCAGCTGCACCTGGTTAAGGTGTCTGTGCGTAGGTGTAACTGACCATGACTGCTGACACAAAAATGTGCAAATAGCAGATATGCCTGAGGATACCAGGAGATACCAAGGAACAGAACGACTTGAAACACGCTGGAAACGGCTGAGCTTTTCTGGGCTTAGAACAAAGGATTCCCTTAATTCGATTAAAGTAAATTGTTCCCAGGTTTCCAAGTGTTTTGGAAACTGAGAATGTGTCTGAAGATGTTGATATAAATTTTCCTCAACTTATGACACCAATGGGAACGCAAGATCTTAAAGACAGGCCCAAGGAAAGGGAAACTGTTGTACATAGACATCTGCATACTCGTAATACTACGTTCCGATTGGACAATCACTACTGCCTAGCGATTGGTGGTTAACAACGGATTATGATTGGCCGCCTAAACGGCGGGAGGTTTTAAATGATGCCATTGGTTGTGAGCCGCGAGCAGCCGCTATAAAAGAGGCTGCCGCGGCTCAAGTTTAGTTGAAGTTACTGAGAGTTAAATAAAGACCTGAACTCAACTCCGGTCTCGAGTCTACTTTGTTCTGGCGATAGATTGTGGTAGTGGTCCTCGGATTGAGAGACACTACCCTGCAGAGCAAACTACTAAATCGACCCAACATCACCCTAATTGAAGCCATCGCTGAGGCAACCGCAGCTGAAGCAGCAAAAAAATCTGCGGCGAAAATGAAGCAAATGAATACGGCCAACAGCCCAAGCCAGAGCAGAGAAAAGAAAGTGGAAGGTACCCAGAAACACACTACCGCAACCACCCACCATGAAGACATCGAGTCATCAACCGACTCTGAGGAAGAAGATGAAGAGGTACATAGGGTCCAGTCAGAATGGAACCGGCAAGAAAAAAGGGGAAGGAAACCTGAATTTCAATGTGCCGGATGCGGAGGAAATCACCCACGTTCTGAGTGCCGCTTTTTGGACGCCATCTGCAGACACTGTGAAAAACGGGGACACATTGCAAGGTTCTGCCGAAACAAAAAGAGCTATAGTCCAAAAAGACGAGGCAGCACCCCCCCAGAACTAAGGAGAAGCAAACCGGAAGTCGTTGGAACCAGGAAAATAGAAGTCAGCGGCTCGACGAGAAGGAAGAAACACACCAGACAATTATCATTGGGAATGCCAGAGCAACTGATGCTAAGAAGGTTCGAATAAACATCAAAATAGAGGGAGAGCCATGCGAAATGGAAGTGGACTCCGGCTCATATCTGTCAATGGTATCATGGAACACAATAAAAAGCTTGATACCAGACATACGACGAAAAGAACTCGAAGAGCAAAGCCTGACGTTAAAAGACTACCAAGGAAACAAGATTCCAGTAGTTGGATTGGGACATTTCAAGGTAAAATTCAAGAAACACACTGAAATTCTTCCGTTGACCATCGTTGACCGAGACTGCCCCAGCCTGCTTGGTTTAGAATGGTTCGCGCCTTTGGGGATCAAAGTGACAGGAATCAACAGCGTCACCGAGACAGACTGGGAAGAAAGCCTGATGAAGGAGTTCCAGGACGTATTCGACGGGACGCTAGGCAAGTACCGTGGGACCCCTATCTCATTTAGCCTGAACCCGAACATAGCCCCCATCCGGCTAAAGGCCAGACGCGTCCCCTTTGCGTTAAAGCCAAAAATCGATGAGCAGCTGAACAAACTCATCGCACAAGGGGTGCTAGAGCCAATCGACCATGCAAGATGGGAAACCCCGATTGTGACTCCCGTGAAACCAGATGGTTCCGTGCGCATCTGCGGTGACTATAAGGCCACCCTGAACCACGCATTACAGCAGAGCGCATACCCTGTTCCAGTAGTCCAGCACCTCTTGCACTCATTGGGGGGGAGGAAACGTTTTTGCAAAGCTCGATCTCACGCAGGCATATCAACAATTGCTGGGTGATTCCGAGACGGCAGAGGCACAAACTATTGTAACACATAGGGGGGCTTTTAAATGCAACAGATTGCAATTTGGTGTCAGCGTGGCCCCCGGCGTTTTCCAAAGCCTGATGGAATGCCTCCTCCAAGGACTAAAAGGGGTGGTTCCCTATTTTGATGATGTATTGATATCCGCTGGAAATAAAAAACAACTAAAGGACCGGCTAAGAGCAGTCTTGCAAAAGTTTAGAGAAGCAGGACTCAAGGTCAAAAAAGAAAAATGCCAACTTGCCACAAATCAGGTCGAGTTCCTAGAATATCTTATTGATGAAGCAGGAATCCACCCCACCGGAAAAAAATACGAGCAATAAAAGAAGCACCCAGACCCAAAAACAAAACAGACTTGCAAGCATTCTTGGGACTCAGTAATTTTTATAATGTCTTTTTGCCGCAGAAGGCAACAATATCGGAACCACTGCATAGACTACTCGATAAAAAAGCCATTTGGAAATGGGGCTGACAAGAAGAAGCGGCATTCCAAAGAATTAAGGACTTAATAACATCCAAATCCGTATTAATCCAATACAGCGACACGCTACCACTGACTGTCACCTGCGACGCTTCAGCATTCGGCGTAGGCGCAATATTTAGCCACACACTACCTGGTGGCAGAGAGGCACCGATCGCCTTTTATTCCAAAACGCTGTCAAAAGCAGAAAGAAACTACAGCCAATTGGACAGAGAAGCCTTAGCCACTATCTCGGGGGTAAAATGTTTTCACGAATACCTTTATGGTAGGACATTTTCCTTAATTACCGACCACAAGCCACTGCTAGGAATCCTGGCAGGAGACAGGGCCACCCCCAACATCCTGTCTCCAAGGATGACAAGATGGTCGGAATTTCTTGTAGCCTACAATTACAAGCTCGTCTATCGACCAGGAAAAGCCATACCCCACGCCGACGCATTGAGACGCTCACCCCTACCAGACCATGACGACGACCCAGCTCCCACCACACGCACCCTGCAAATTGAAACAATGTCAAACCTGCCCATCACCGCATTGGACATTGCAAGGGAAACCGCAAAAGATGCACTAATGGCCCGACTCCTGAACTGGGTGGGGAGGGGCTGGCCGGAAAATGACAAAAACGAGACTTTTAAACCATTTAAAACCTGGCAAACTGAGCTGTCAATTGAAAAGGGATGCATATTGTGGGGGGATAGGGTTGTTGTTCCAAGAAAATTACAAGAAGATGTGCTGAACATGTTACATGAAGGACACCCGGGCATGGTAAATATGAAGTCCCTGGCCAGAAGCTACGTCTGGTGTCCAGGAATAGACAAAGACATTGAAACCTGGGTAAGAACATGTAATAAATGTCAGTCGTCCAGACCTACCCCTCCTTTAGCACCGGTCCTTGACTGGGAGACACCCAGAGGCCCCTGGTCAAGGATCCACATAGACTTCGCCGGACCCACAAAGGGATATACATTTTTAATCATCGTCGATGCCTACTCGAACTGGTTGGAAGTCAGCATCATGAGTTCAACAACAACTGAAGCCGTCACTAAACAACTAAAGAAACTCTTCGCCACTCATGGATTACCAGACGTGTTAGTCTCGGACAATGGCCCACAGTTCACAGCTTTAGCTTTTGAACAATTCCTCGCAGAACAAGGCATACGACATGCCCTGACAGCACCAGCTCATACGGCGGCGAACGGACGGGCGGAATGCATGGTTCGATACATGAAAGAAGCATTAGAAAAACTTGAAGGGGGTGACATGCAAGACAAAATAAATACAATGCTCACAATTCAACATATAAAGCCGTGCACATCAACAAACAAGAGCCCAACTGAACTTTTAATGGGCAGAAAATTGTGCACATATTTGGACAGACTACACCCCACCTACAACCCTGAGAAGCCACCAGACTCCTCCAGTAAGTACCGCACGTTTATACCAGGCGACCTGGTATATGCAAAAAATCTTACTGGAGACCCATTGTGGTTACCGGCCACAATAACACAAATAACAGGCCCCCCGTCGTACCGAGTAGAAACAACAGACGGCAGAACCTGGAAAAGACACATAGACCAACTACGATCCCTATACCTCGAATGCAACACCGACACACCCCGAAACATAGAGCAAATTCATATGAAACAGCCAATAAGTAATAATAAAACCAGAGAGGGGGGGGGAACTTTTAAATAATAAAGAAAAGGAAGACCCTCTTTTAACACAATTAAAAACAGGCCGCCAACCAGCAACAGAAAGCCCAAGAACAAATAAAAACCACTTACCAATAGACGAGTTCAAAAGAAGAGAGCTGGAGGAGAACCAGGGAAGAAGCAGCTGAGCCAACTCTGCCTGTCCGAGTAGGCTGGAGGGGAGCGACAACGCCCAACCAACCAACCTAACAAAGCACGGCAGGAGCGGCATGACTGGCTCGCCCTTCCAGGAGGTTCCAGAGAGAAGAACAGAAGAAACATCGATCCCATCCGAACCAAGTGAAGACACCACAGAGACTGAGCTGCGCAGGTCAAGTAGGACCCACAAAAGCCCCGCCTATTTGCGTGACTACGTCACGTAAGGTTGGACCATACCAAGAGGGGAGGGGTGTTGTATATAGACATTTGCATACTCATAATACTACGTTCCGAGTGGACAATCACTACCGCCTAGCAATTGGTGGTTACCAACGGATTATGATTGGCCGCCTAAACGGCGGGAGGTTTAAAATGATGCCATTGGTTGCGAGCCACGAGCAGCCGCTATAAAAGAGGCTGCTGCGGCTCGAGTTTAGTTGAAGTTACTGAGAGTTAAATAAAGAGCTGAACTCAACTCCGGTCTCGAGTCTACTTTGTTCTGGCGATAGAACAGAAACCATACAAGCCTTCACAACATTGTCCCAAATAACTGAGCATCCTCATACTTGGCAATAAGTGGGAGATTTGGGATCCACATCCACCGTGGCGAGATAATCGGGCATTTGGGTTCCCGTCTTGGTTAAGACGCAGAGCACGTACATCAGCTCCTCTCGTGGTCCTAGGGAGAATAGCCACATTTTAGGCTCCTGGGCATGAAAATTAAAGCAGTTCTTCTGAGGCACCACTGGTGTTCACCCATGCTCTTAGGGTGTTGGATTCACCCCTGCTGTGGACCGAATCATTGGTCAAGGGATTCTGATGCCAGATCAGTTGTCCCATGCCAAATGGCTCAACTTGTTCGTTGAGCTTGTTCCAACACACCACAACACGGCGGCTTAATATGAAGTGTGAGCCCACCTCTCACCTCTGCCCTTGGACTCAACATCTCTTGCCCTGCCCTTCGCTCCAGAACGGGAGGATATCACCCCTCCTTACCTTTCATGGCATCCAAGGGCATCGGAGAGCAACATTCGTCCCCCTCTTTAAAAAAAGAAGAGAGAGATTTAGCTTCTGTGGATCAGAAGGGAGACACAGGTGTTTTCAGGAAGGTTGTGGACAGGCAACATCGGCGAAAACGTCAGGTGCCTCCGACACAAGAGATGGATGGACTTCCTCCTACCTTTGCTCGGCTGCTTTGGAAGCTCCTTCTTGGCATCTCTTGTTCTCTGTTTGAGCATTTCCATTGCTTTCCTTTGCTCTGCCTCTGCTTGCAGTCCTGAAGTTCTCCAGCTTGCTTACAGCCCGTTTATATATATCCCCTGGGAGCTGACCAAGTTTTGCTCCGCGTCCTTTGACAGAGGCTCTAATACTTTTGTTTCATCTCTTTCCCCTCTTGATTGTGTCCTCAGAAAGGCTTATCTGGATTCCCATCGCATCTTCCTGCTTTATAGCTTTGTTGACTCAGATCTAAATAACCAGATGAAAAGGGGAAAAAGCACTTTGAGAGAAACCTGTTGAGAGTAATTTGTTAGAGATGGAAGGCCGCCAGAAACAGAAGCTACAAAATTTGGGGGTGGTTTTATGATTTGAGGTTGAAGGAATGGAGCCCAGCCTGCACGTCATCTGCCCCTCAGGGTCAGTCAAAGATTTTTGAATTGGTTGACATCAAAGTTGCTTTTTCAAAAGATGTGTACTTCCTTTTTATTTTTAATAAGATATTTCATTTCTCATCCAAGAAGCATCCTCGATTCTTGGTTCTTTTGAAGTCTCGAGTGTCAGGGTTCCAGAAATTATCTGTTCCAATCAGTAACTCTGAGACAACCACAATCTCAAAGTGCTTTATTAAAACAGAAATTTGGCACCTCTGTGGAATTCCGAAACTAAAGTTTCCTCTCAGACTTCCCACAAGACTCAACCTATACCCACCCCTTTTCTTTCACATCATAAATCATGTGAACCAATCACCCTTCATCTAAATCCTTGCTACACCATAGAGCTACACCTGGAAGGTTTGATATATCTATTTTGTCTACTGAAAACTACTCAAACGACAACAGCCGCCTTCCATCCTCCGCTGCTGTGTGGCAGCTTTTAATAAGGATCCCAAAGCTGACAGGTAAAACTTTTATGAAGAGCAGGAGCGGATAAGAAAAAGTTGTAAAATTCTAGCTAAGAAGGCAGAGCTAAAAGAAAGAGTTTGAAAGAGGAAGTTGGGAGGTTCGGACTCAGTTAATCGCTTCTGAAATTCCCACAGTGGAGTCATCAAAGGCTCGACCCAATGGCTGCCACTCAGCAACAGGAAGAGCTTAGCAGGCATAATTCAGAGAAGGGATGCCAATCCTAACCAGAATAAAGCTAATAAACCACAACAAAGACCCACCAAATGAAAATGCTGAGCTCCTGAAAAGCAGCTTGGCACATTATAAAAAAGATGCTGAGACTCTAGAAAAAGTGCAGAGAAGAGCAACCAGGATGATTAGGGGACTGGAGGCTAAAACATATAACAAACGGTTGCAGGAACTTGGCTTGGCTAGTCTAGTAAAGAGAAGGACCAGGGGAGACATGACAGCGGTCTTCCAATATTTCAGGGCCTGCCACAGAAAGGAGGAGGGGGTCAAGCTATTCCAAAGCACCCAAAGGCCAGACAAGGAATAATGGATGGAAATTGAACAATTAACCTGGAAATAAGGAGAAACTTTCTAACAGTGAGAACAACCAACCAATGGAACAGAAATTGCCTTTGGAAGTTGTGGGAGCTTCATCCCTGGAGGCTTTCAAGAAGAAACTGGGCTGGCATTTGTCAGAAATGGTGTAGGGTCTCCTGCTTGGGCAGGGGGTTGGACTAGATGACCTATAAGGTCCCCTCCAACTCTGATTATCTGTTATTATTAGCACATGAGACACAGGGCACAGCACCAATGTTCTCCTTTTTATGTCCACATGGTACTTTTCCAGCTTGATTGCCAGAACAGCAGAACTCTTAATTCTCTCTCCTTCCCGTCTCCTCAATGCAAAAACTGGGATAATCTCAAAAGGCAAGGATAAGGTTGAAGTTACCACTACTGAAAATAAAAGTTATCTAGGTTAGGACAAAGCTGAGAGTGCTTGCTGGACCCATGTGATGTGGCACAGAGCTTTCTTGGAATTTGGAGAAGATGTCGGCGACAGTTGCAATTCTAACTTCTCGATCTCAGCTTTGGGATCCTTATTAAAAGCTGCCACACAGCAGCGGAGGATGGAAGGCGGCTGTTGTCAGTTGAGTAGCTTTCAGTAGACAAAATAGACATATCAAACCTTCCAGGTCATTCTCTGTGGTATAGCAAGAATTTAGCTGAAGGGTGATTGGTTCACATGATTTATGATGTGAAAGAAAAGGGGTGGATGTAGGTTGAGTCTTGTGGGAAATCTGAGAGGAAACTTTAGTTTCGGAATTCCACAGAGGTGTCAAATTTCTGTTTCAATAAAGCACTTTGAGATTATGGTTGTCTCGGAGTTACTGATTGGAACAGATAATTTCTGGAACCCTGACATTACTCTTCTACCCTCCTGTTTATGACCTTTGTTGGGTTTGATAGAAAACAGAGCTCTACTGACCAACATTCACGGGACTTCGTGGTAACATTGTCTCAAATGTGGGAGAAAGGACTCAAAGTCGGATCCCTCGGCATTCCCATGCCAGACAAGGGAATTAAGATCTAGGTGATCTCCAAAGCTCTTTTTCCAATTCTCACATTCTACTGTTGAAAGGTGTCAAAATGCCTTTCTTTCGAGGATTCGATTTTCCCGCTGGGAGAGCTCCGGCGCAAGGATACGGACAACTGCTTGAAAGCTGGATCTTTTTATTTTTCAGGAAGGCGGAGGACAGCGAGAAGTCTGCGTTCCTGGGCTAGCTAGCTTCTTATGGTAAGTCCCTGGTTTTTTATACCCTTTTCTCCCTTTGTAAGTTGATTTTGTGTGAGTGTTTGTATTTGTGCCTAATGTTTCAAATCCTGTTTGAGTTTGTCTTTATTCTCGCCGGAGGGCAAACTCCGTGGGTGTCGGAAGGCAAACTCAGGGGTGGCCAGATTGTATTATTGGTTTTCTCTAATCTCTTTTAGCTTTAAGATAGTTTTTCATATTTGTTCTGTGGCAATCTCCTGTCTGTCCCTTTTGTAATTTATATTTTGTGTCTTTTGTCTGTTTGTTTTGCTTATTTGGTATGTCCTGTGTTTGTAAGGGTTTTCTAAATTATCTTTTTGTTTCCTTTTCTTATTTGTCTAGTTTTCTTAATTCCTTAGGCTTTTGTCTATAGGGATTCTTTAACACTCTTTTTATTTGATTCCTTTTCCTATGTAAGTTTGTTTTCTGGCTGACCTGGTGTTCCCCTTGGGCTTTTCCTGTTTTTGTGACACTACTGTCTTCGTGAAGTTCCCTTTCCACACTACAGACTGAGACTGTTCAAAGTTTGATTCAGGTTCCATGGAGGAAGCCTCACCAGGCAATGGTTGACGCAAAAGTTACCTCGCGCGTTCCAAAGTTCCCTCGTTTTATCAAATAAAGGCTTCTCAAGTGACTGCAGGTGAAAGCAAACCCGTTTCAGGTTAAGGAACCAGGGGGGAAAGGATAGCTTATTTGGCTTTTGTTTGTCTTGCCGATCAATTAAACTGCTTAAAATGAAACTGTGAACACAGAGAGGAAGCCTTAGAGCCCTTGGCATTCCGCTTTCAAATGGACAGACTCACAAACTGCCTGAGAATCTCTCCTTCCTCCTCCTTTGCCACCTGCCCTTAATGTGGTGCTGAAGGTGTGACCTCTGAGGGCTGTTGGAGTTGCTTCCAAGTCCTGAATCAGGGCTGTCCCACAACCAGGGGATGACTCTGCCTGGGCACAGTGTGCGAGCGCCCCATTGTGGCAGAACAGGGCATTCTTCCCCCCATCTGGAGGGAAAATCCCCCTCCTGCAGCTAACATTAATTATGGCCTAAATCAGGGCACTCCAAACTTGGCAGCTTTAAGACTTTTTGTGGACTTCAACTACCAGAATTCACACTGGCTGGGGAATTCTGGGAGTTGAAATCCTGCAGGTCTTAAAGTTGCCATGGATGGAGAGCTAGTTTGGCATAATGGTGAATGGATTAGACAACTGGAAACCATAAATGTTAACCCTGTTCTAGGCACGGAAGCCAGACTGGGTGACTTTGAGCCAGCCCTTCTCTCTCAGCCCCAGGAAGGAGGCAGTCTTGGTCCTTCAGAGGCTTTCGAAAGATATTGCAAGAAAAACCCGTGTAGACTTTCCCCACACCATCCTCAAGAGCCAGGAGTGAAGCGAAGGATCACGACAACAACATCGTTACAGATTTCATCTCACCTCGCCAGACCTATGGCGCGTGGTTGAGGATTATGTGGCAAGTCAGTCATGAGATGAGAAGGAAACGTGGGAGGTGAAGATGGAGATAATTAGCTACTGACGTGTAATGCAAACATTATTTCCTGATTGACTTGATTAGCACACAGAGAAGATTTTATCTCTGTATTGAAATTTCCATCTCTGTATTTAACCTTCCCCCTTTTCAGGTCTGAACAGTTCAGGGTGGCAATTCTCAGCCGGCAGAAGGCGGTTATGGGGGCTGGAATTCCTGATGGTGGCTTATGGGTAGGACTGGGTTATAATGGGAGCCCTACTTTTCATATACCTGGAGGATTTGTGGAGATTAGCCACAAATATTGAAGGAAGTGATTTCCAGGCATTTGCGGGTCAAACGCCTTCGTAGAACCAGCCACAAAGGAAATTAACAAAGACTCCAACAGTGAAGGTATTTCGAGGTGTTTTTTGAATGGCATAGAAACAGATCCTCAGGGACAGCTCCTACCTAAATTGCAGGCTATACAAAGGTTGGGTTGCATTTCTTCAATGGAATCATGGGTGGCCTTTACAGAGTCACATGGTTAACAACAGCCAGGTTGGATGGATGGCTCTAACCTCATTTGCTGATTCAGGACATTGATTTGACTCCTGTTCAGCTTTCCACACAGCTGAGGATGAATTGTGCAGATGCTCTTCTGCAAAGCTGTGGCTACAATAGATCTCCCTTCAAAGAAGTGCAGTGACAGCTGTGAATTTACACGCATAATACTAGCTGTGCATTTGCACGTAGAAGATTTGAACTCAGGTCCTGTTTTGAGGGCCCTGGGTATCAACCGGTTGGCACTCTCCACTTGAAATAAAGGTTATCCCCAGGAGTCTGTTTTACCAAGAAACCTTTTTATTACAACGGCAATCTTAATTCCGCTATTCGCATCCTTCTGCTGACCACCAATTTGCAAGAGTTGTGTCAGAAGACTGACTTGCAAAAATCTGTGGTCTGCCTAAGCAAAATGCCCCAAAGGGCCTAAATCCCAGGTAGAGCTTTGCACCTGGGAAACAGAATCTAGAGGGGCTTCCTCTGAATGGAGCTGAGTTTGTAGTACCTGCAGCTAAGCAAGGAGAGAAAAGCAACGAAGAAACCCCAGTGTGCCCCTCAGCTCCATAGTGTTGACTGCAGGAAGAGCTAGCTAGCTTATTTCCCAACTTAGCACACTGGTTAAGTGACTATGTGGAAATCGGTGCGACGGGATTAAGTTTCAAACCAACATTGGTTTTGAGTTGCTCCCTACCACGTTCCTGCCCCCTAAATGCTAGCTTAGCAAGAGGATGGGCTCGGAGGAGGACCTCAGACCCAGATGTCCGAAGTACAGTCTCCTCCTGGGTAACGCATGTCGTGCGCACGAGCGGGACCCCACGGCTCCTTCCCGAAATCCACCCGGAAATCTGGGTTCACACAGAGACCCCCCGTTCTCCGTGTCTACATCAATCTGGAGCATGACTGACCCTTCCCTGCAATGGGAGAAGAAAGGAAGGTTACCTGAGCAAGGAAGGCTCAAAAAATAGATGCAGGATTCCTTCCTTCCTTCCTTCCTTCCTTCCTTCCTTCCTTCCTTCCTTCCTTCCTTCCTTCCTTCCTTCCTTCCTTCCTTCCTTCCTTCCTTCCTTCCTTCCTTCCGTGAAGCAACTCTAGGGAGCTTGCAAACATTACATGAAAATGCTCAATAAAATACAAAAACAACAAATAGGGAAATTTAAAATTCAGTTAACCAGGATGGAGAGGGAGGGAGCAAAGGGCACACAGGGGGAGGTGGGCTCTACTTCATCCCAGCCCCCTTCCCAAATGCCCCTTCATTCAGGGTCCTGCTGGAGCAACCAAACCAAGACAGATGGGGAAATGTTTAAAAAGGGCAATTCATTCCCTGGTAGGAATAATCAAGACGGGGACCGCAGGTGGCACTGCCATGCTGAGATGGCACCTGGACTACATCCCTGAGATGGCATCACACTTCAGAAGAACACAGGGGAGGCCATAAAGGTGCCAGAATGGGCAGTCAGACTAATGAGGGGAATAGAGCACCCGTCTCCCCATGAGCAAGGACCACAACGCCCAGGGCTTTGGGCACGAGGGGTGTTCCTTGACCATCGGAGTTGCTTTCCTCCAGGCCTCAAGTTGGCAGCTGAGCCTGCCAGCAGAATTTCTGCTGCTCAGTGGGCAGGTTCCACCCCAACTCAGGTATGTGGCATGGGTGGGCCGGCGATCGATGACTTTATTCCCATAGTTTCTCTCCCACTGCAGACCTGGGTGAGGCAGGTGCCTGAGGGGCATCCATGGCAGTCACTGGTCTGGAGTGTCCATGGAGCTTCTCACTCATCCTGGGCACGGTTGTCCCATGGGTGCTTTTCCCAAAAGGCAACTGGACTTCCTAGCTTTTCCCTCTGAAAGCATTTCACTCCTCATTCAAGAAGCTTCTTCAGTTCTAGGGAACTAAAACCAAGGAAGTCCAGTTGCCTTTTGGGAAAAGCACCTCCGGGCCTGGATCTTCTGCAAAAGAAACCCCGATGAGCCTACGTCCCAAATCAGCTCAGGAGGAGACCTTGGCGGGGCAGAGATGGGATTTGGGGGAGCCCGCTCTCCAAGAAGCCAGGCTGCCTGCTGACCCTGCTTTATGGCCAGGGGTCCTGGGTTCAGAAGCAGCCTGAGGAACAAAGGAAAAGGGCTGTGAGAACCAGTGGGACCCGCCCTGCTGGTTTCACCCCTTGCCCCACAGTTTTGCCTGGGTGGACTCCCTTGAGGGGCAGGAGGAAGCGGACCAACGCCGGCAAACTTTTCCCAAGAGCCCCCACAGCCTGGTTGATAAGTGCCGCAAGGCAAAACTGTGCTGGCAGTGAGGGTGGCCACGAAGGACGCCAACTGGCACAGCGAAGCCATCAGAATGGTGGGAGGCAGGTCTTCTGCCGCTCCAGTCAAGGGACCCCTGAACATGCACACAGACACACAGACACACACAGAGAGAGAAGAACTACAATAGCCAGCCAAGAGAGACAGGGAGGGAGGGAGGGAGAGATTCTATTGGCCTGTTATTTGTACTTCTACTTTCTTTTCTTTTTGTAAATTTTATTGGAGTTTTCACAAAGAGAAAAAAAAATACAAATAAAACATCTTTTTTGAAAGCAGCATAATCCCGGGTTACATTTTTTCGTACAGACACAAATTCAGGTTCATGCTCATTTTTATATTCTATTCCATATCTTATTACTATTTTACATTTTCTGCATAGCTTCTCCCCTCTTTTAATTTTCTCAATTTTATGTTAATGATCTCATCTCAATTCAAATCATTATATTTATATTTTTTGTCTGTTCTGTTTCAATGATCTATTATCTTTTCTCATTAAACAAAAATTTCTCCTGTAATTACTAATTGGAGTATGACGCCTTTATATCTTTTCCCTAAGGTTGTAACATTCAATATAATACATAACTTCCATTCGGATTCTGCTTGGTACATTCTTAAAATACACACTATATCCTTAAAAAAAGAAAAAAATTATAAATGTATATAATTTAAACAACATTCCATCCCAATTCAATTCTATCATTAATATTAATATTCATTAAAGTCTTAACATCTTTAACATTAGTTTTCAATTAAATATCATACTTCTATGGGAACAATTATAAGCTTTCCATAGTTAACTATAAGCTTTCCATAGTTAACTTATATTTTATAAAACATTATCTAATTAAAATGTTCCCGTTCCTTCCTAATTCAGTTTTCTCATTTATTTTATTTCACTTATTTTATTCACAAACATTTCACTAAATTACACTAACTATTTTGTCCCTCATTTTAATCATACGTTGTTTCCAATTTTCTAAAGTTATTTCTATTACTAATATAACAATACAATCTTATATACCTTTGCAGAATCCCTTTTTCAGTTAGATTTTCACCCATTATCTCTAAATAGGTCCTGTTTCTCTATATCTTGCTCCGGTCCTTTGTAACTTCTTTTCCTTTCCTTCTTCCCTCTCTTCTTCTCTCTCCCCTTTTTACCCCCTTGTCTCTCTACCTCTATTTCTCTCTTCTGATACAGGCTTCCGGTTTGAAGGGCTTCGGCGACAGACAGAAATCCGCGATCGTGTGCGGTTTCTGTCTGGGCTTGCCGCTGGAGCGCCCCGAGCTGGCAGGTTTCGGGGCTAAGCCACCCCGTAGAGGTGGTGAAGAGGGGGGAGACCACCAGCAGGGTCAAGGAGAGCCGCATCTCTCCTCCTCAGCTGGCCATTACTCCCTTTTCCGAAGGCGGTTGCAGCGGTGGTCAGAAATGGCCACCACAAAGAAGAACTTGACCGGAAAAGAATGTGCAGGAGGAAGATAAGGAGTGAAAGTTTTGGCTGACCGGGTTAAATTGTAAAAGCAACAACTAAGGTTCCCTGGAATTTAAACTTATAAAAAATAACATCGCTCCCAAAGAAGAGTTGGAAGCAGTGAAGGAAAGTGAAACGGGAAAGGTTTGGGTTTTTTTTCCTTCTCTCTCCTTCCCTATACTGACAACTAAGAGACTTAAATAAGAAATCGGAAAAATCCGCTTTGACATCAATAGGCAATTAAGCTGAAAATAAAACAAAATGCCAAAGGGATAATAAAGATTTCTGGATATTAAAAACTTTCTTTTTCATAAGCAGGAAGGGAGAGAAAAAGAATAAGGGCAGGATCTGAAAGAGGGAGGAGACTGCCTGGAATTAAAAAGAATCTAAAGTAAACTTCAACAAGACTTCTAAAAGATACATTTTAACTGAAACTTTGCAACTAAATAGTAACCCCAGGAAGAGAAAGTGAAAAAAAAGAGCAAAAAAGAAACAGCTTGCGTGTATTTGGATTATTTGGTGATCTTTGGATTTTTGGTTATTATATTTGAATGACTGAAATCAATCGGGTGGTTGTTTAAAAATTTATACAATGGCACCACTTCTGGATGAATTGAAAATGGAACCTAAAAAGGTACAAAGAAGATGCACAAGAAGGGAAGGGTTCTTTTGGCTTCGTTTTTCAATTCTTAGAAGTGGAGATTTGGAACTATGAGAAACAACAAGAAAAGACTGCAAAACAGGAAAACTGGGACAAAGAAGAAGCCATCTTTAATGAACAAGTAATTCTATGTGGGGAAGAAAAAGGAAAGTGGGGAAAGAGAATGGAGAATTTAAGACTTAAAAAAACAACCAAAGAAAAGAAAAATAATTTGAAAAATAAGTATAATATTGTAGTTCTACTTTCTTTACTTTGTCTTATCAGGCAAGATTTTCTCCACATCTGTCATTCCCTCATTCACATCTTTTCAACATAGTCTCTCTGTGCTGTCCAGACAATTTAGATGGGATTTAATGGGATTTGGGATAGTTAGGATTTGACAGCTGTCCCCTTAAGGGAATGCATCATGGTAAATGTAGTTAAGGTATCCTGGGAAATGTAGTTCATGTCATGTGGCCACATCTGTAATCCTTATTGGTCACTAAATTGACCCTTGTTGGGTTGGGGAAGGCTCCCTCACTCTTGCCTGAACAGAGCCTCATGGTAGCAGCTACCCCCTGCCTCTACTACTATGGGATGAAATATGGAATAGAAAGATTACTATCATTTTACACCACAATTCAGATATGCAAAGGATTGGACATTAAGAAGAACCTAGTCATAAATGTGAGTTGACAGGATGCCTGATGAACCAATAAAAAGACTTTGTATGGATGCTTTGTGGAGTTGATCTGTCTGCTTTATGCCATCCAAATATGAATAAGCAGAACACTCTCCAAGACAGACAAAACTATCCAAGACAGGAAAAAACTATCCTGTAATCTGCAACTCTTACACTGCAAAAACATATGGACTACACAACTCGATCAGGGCAAAACAATAGACGCAATCTACATAGACTTCTGTAAAGCCTTTGATTCAGTGGTACACGACAAATTACTCCTAAAACTAAAATCTTATGGTATCTCTGGACACCTGCATAACTGGATAGAAGCATTCCTGTCAAACAGACAACAAATGGTCAAAATTGGGAGCGTCCTATCAAATTCTGTACCTGTCAATAGTGGTGTCCCCCAAGGCAGTGTTCTAGGACCAACTCTCTTCATACTCTACATAAATGACCTCTGTGATCATATTAAGACAGGGGTGGGCAAACTACGGCCCGCGGGCCACATCCGGCCCGTTGGTCTTTTTTATGTGGCCCGCCGAAGATTGGTCCGTATGTAACCGCGGCCACTTTTTGGCTGCTTTCAGACGCGTTGAGAGGAGGTGGTTGAGGCGGAGGGCGGGTGGTGGAGAGCAAGTAGGGCGCCTGGCGGGCTTGTCAGGCAGAGCAGGAAACGGGGGCAGGAGCCCGGCGGAGCGAAGAGAGCTGAAACCTGTTGAGGTCTCGTCGCAGTCCCTTCGCGGGGAGAGAAGCTGCCGAGCCGAGAGGAGCGCGGGATGCTGCCGGCTCGCCTCCCTGCCCCTCCATCGTGACTGCGGGAGAAGGAGCCCTGAGCGCTGCTCTCGCGGCCACCACCGACAGAGCCCAGCTTCATTTCGCCTGAGCCACGTTTGATTTGAAAGGGGGCGTGGGAGGCAGCACCAAAGGAGCACTCTGGGGTTCGGCCAACCACCCGCTGAGCACCTCCGGGCTCCCCACCGTGGCGGGCAGACTTTGGGGCTGCACTCTGGAACCCAGAGCCACGGGACGGCGAAGCCGAGAGGCAGGAGGAGGCGCGTTGGAGCTGCAGCAGCCGGTTCAGATCTCTCGGTCCCAGGGAATCCCCCTCCGCCGAGGCGCCTGAGCCCCGAGCACCGCCGGCATCGAGGAGCACGAGAAACACAACGGGGCCATGGGAAAAGCTGCGCCCCAAGGAGCAACTGGTGGCCAGAGCGGCCGGGACTGGCAGTGGCGGCGAGGCCCGACCTGCACAGGGGGGGCTGGGGCGGTTTTCTCCTGCGGCCGGCTTCGGAGCGGCCCACCGTGTGATCTTGGGCATCTGGCTCGCTGCGCCCTAGGCGCGCCTTTCCCTCGCCTCTCGGCCAGCAGCAGCAGCTCTGCCGCCGCCTCCTTCCTCCCCTAACGCCCGCTGTTGTGATGCGTATTCCCGTAGACCCGAGCACCAGCAGGCGCTCACACCTCCCTCCATGGCCTTCCCCTGCGGTAAGATGGGAGAGAACAGCGGCGCCCTCAGCGCGCCGGTCCCGGGACCTCGCAGCCAGACCGAGGTGTGTTCGGTGGTGGACGTCCTGGCCGATCATCCGGGAGAACTGGTGAGGCCCGACAGCCCCAACTTCTTGTGCTTGGTGCTGCTTTCCCACTGGAGATGCAACAAGACCCTCCCCGTGGCCTTCAAGGTAAGCCGGGAGGGGAGGCTGGGCGGAGCGGGCAGGTCCTGGGAGAGGCGCGCAGATGTTTCCTGCCGAGCGGGCTTCCCAAGCGCCCGGGAGGACTCGTGGTTTAATGGCAAAAGCGGCGGCGGAATGGGCGCTCGGTGGGTGGGGGGAAAGGCAAGCGAAAGCCTCCCCACACACACACCTCGGCAAGCGGTTTGCAGGGTTAGCCAGCAGTTTCTGCAAGAGACTGAAGGCGGTCTGCTCCCCCAATTAGACGTTGGTTCAAGAGGAAGGGTCAGCCCTGCTACTAATTGGTGGTTCACAGTTTATCCGTGGGCACCGGAGGAGTTATGTTTTGGGGGGTGGGCATTTATTTATTTTTTATAAGTGGCCAACTTTTGTAAGCTGAGGGGGTACATTCATACACACATACACACATACACACACACAGTCGTTTATTCGTAGGGGAAGAATCTGTCTATCTATCTATCTATCTATCTATCTATCTATCTATCTATCTATCTATCTATGTTGTGCAAATTTAACTATGATGCCAAACTTGAGTTTTGGAGGATGTCTCGGAGAAAAAAATAGTTATTTTTCCTACCCCGAGTACGGCAGGCGTCTCTCCCGCTTAAAAAACAAAACTCTTTCCTCCCCTCGCTTTGAACAGGGGAACTGTTAACAAATGCAGTTTTTTATATGCATCGTATCTTGTGCTGACCCGGCCCGTCCGTCAAATTTTAAAAGTCAATGCGGCCCCCGAGCCAAAAAGTTTGCCCACCCCTGTATTAAGAGCAACAGCGTTCTCTTCGCTGACGATGTAAAGCTATTCAACACCACAGACAATACTGCTACTTGACTATGTATCAGAATGGTCAATCAAATGGCAACTTCAAATCTCAACAAATAAATGCTCTGTCTTACATATTGGCAAAAAAAATCAGAAAATAAAATACAGGCTGAATAGTCAAGACCTTGTTGATGATCCAAACTCTGTCAAGGATCTTGGAGTACTCAACTCAAATGACCTAAGTGCTAGAGCCCACTGTAACTACATAGCCAAAAAGGCATTAAGAGTTGTTAACCTAATCTTACGTAGCTTTTTCTCTGGTAATATTACACTAATAACTAGAGCATACAAAACATTTGCTAGACCAATACTTGAATACAGCTCATCAGTCTGGAACCCATATTATGTATCTGATATTAACACAGTTGAGAAAGTCCAGAAATATTTCACAAGAAGAGTTCCCCACTCCTCTACTCGTTGCAGAACACCCTATGCCACCAGATTTGAAATTTTAGGCCTAGACAACCTAGAACTACGCCGCCTTTGGTCCGATCTAAGTATAGTATATAAAACCATACATTGCAATGTCCTACCTGTCAATGAATACTTCAGCTTCAACCATATCAATACAAGAGCAAACAATAGATACAAACTCAAGGTTCATCGCACCAAACTTGATTGCAGGAAATACGACTTCAGCCACAGAGTGGTCAATGTCTGGAATCCTCTACCTCAGGGATCCCCAACCTTTTCGACGCCGCGGCCCGGTACCGGCATCAGCTGGGCGCCGCGGCCGGCAACGGCATCAACTGGGCGCCACCATCTTTTTGACGAAAAAGTGCTTCCGGTGACCTCACTGGAAGCACGTTTTCGTCAAAAATAAGCGGCATAGCGCTCGGTGAGCTTTTTCGGGTAGAAATGGCTTTCTACCGGAAAAGCTCACGAGCATGGCGCCACCATCTTTTTGATGAAAAAGTGCTTCCGGTGAGCTTTCTACCGGAAAAGCTCACGGAAGCACTTTTACCAAAAAAGATGGCTGCGCCCAGCAACCAGCGGCCCGGTAAGAGTTGTTCCGCGGACCGGTATCGGTCCGCGGACTGGCGGTTGGGGACCCCTGCTCTACCTGACTCTGTGGTTTCTTCCCCAAACCCCAAAAACTTTAACCTCAGACTGTCTACTATTGACCTCACCCCTTTCCTAAGAGGCCTGTAGGGGGCGTGCATAAGCGCACCAACGTGCCTACAGTCCCTGTCCAACTGTTTCTTTTTATTTTTTTATTTTTCTTATATGTAGCCATGTATCCATCACTATGTTTTTACTTATACCTATTATCTTGTAAGCGATTGACAAATCAAAATAAACAAATAAATAAATAAAAACAAATGAAGTTTCCATTGGTGGTGAAACAGTGCCATCTGCTGTTCTGTCTGCAAACCTTCATTTTCTCTACTTTTCTCCCCTCTTTTCTAAAAACTCAGCTGGGCCCCAGGATGTGGGGCCTGGTTTCAACACTGCATGTTGGGATTCTATATTTAAAATGGAAAAAATGTGTTCCTTTTAAAAAATAAGGCTCAGCTTTTGTTTGAGTCATGAGGTGGCTAGTGAAGAAACGGAGTATAGCTGCTCCTTGACTTACAACAGTTCATTTAGCGACTGTTCAAAGTTACAACGGCACTGAAAAAAGGGACTTGTGACCATTTTTCAGGCTTACGACAGTTGCCACGCCCCCTTGGTCACATCATCAACATTCAGATGCTTGGCAGCTGATTCACATTTATGACGGTTGCCGCGTGTCAAAATCAGGTGATCCCCTTTTGTGACCTTGTGACAAGTGGAGTCAATGGGGAAGCCAGGTTCACTTAACGACCATGTTGCTAACTGAACAACTGCAACTGTGGCAAGAAGGGTCATAAAATGGGGCAAAACTCACTGAACAGATGTCTCACTTAAGAACAGAAATGCTGGGCTCAGTTGTGGTCCTGAGTCGAGGACTCCATGTGACGGCAACAGCACTTAGATTGTCTTCTGGTTCTACATTTGGCCCTGCATTGGCAGGGGCCGTTACAGGAGTCCTTACTCTAGGCTCTTATCCTGGCATAATTGCTCAAGAAAACAGACGATCTATTCTTGGTCTCACCTGCAGACTTGAAAAATCCATCAATGCTACCGCTGCTATTATTCCTGATTTGCAGCATGAAATAGAAGACTTAAATCAAGATGTCTTACAGCAGCGTTTTGCCATAGACTATCTTTTCCCGTCAGGGAGAGTTCTGTACGTTAGTTGGACACCGTGGATGTGCTGTGCATTTTCATTCTTTGAATAAAACTATTATTATTTTTTTAATAAAAGTTTTTATTGATTTTAACGACAAACAAAAACACAAAAAACATAAAACGTAACATAAAAAACATCATCATTCTTCATATATTTACAGACAGTGTATCGGTTGATTTACCACTCCTTTTTGTGCATCCATTTCATAGTCATCATAATAATTATGTTACATAATAACTCATATTATCAATCAAGAATTATATATCCTAATATCATTATTAAACAATCATTTGACTATAATTTTACTAATTCATACTTAAGCGAGATAACTGTAATTTAGTTAATTTATTTTATAACAAATCATAAAATCATACCAAGTCTATCTTAATAAAATATTCTAAAAGTGTTATCAAGACCAAGAAAAAATGTATATTCGTTATTTCCTAAATTTCTAACTATTCTATTATTATATTGTATTATCTAACCATTGATAAAAAAGATCCCAAACTTCATAAAATTGTTTATCTTCTGGTTCTCTAATTTCAAACGTCAATCTACTCATTTCAGCACATTCCAATATTTTCTTAATAATTTCTTCCTGTGATGGTATTTTCTCACTCTTCCAATTTTTAGCAAATACGATCCTAGCCGCTGTCAATACATTTACAATCAAATACTTTAAGTTTTTATTGTATGTATCAGGTAAGATTCCCAATAAAAAAATCTCTGGTTTTAAATCTATATGTTTCTTTGTCATTTTTTCCAACCATATGCGAATTATAGTCCAATATTTTCTAGCATCCTCACAAGTCCACCACATATGGTAATATGAACCAGGAATCTGATGACATTTCCAGCACTTTTCAGATTTGTTCTTGAACATTCTTGCTATTCTTGTCGGGGGAAAATGCCACCTGTAAAACATCTTATACAAATTTTCTTTATATGCTGTTGACATTGTCATTTTATAATTTTGAGACCACAACTTTTGCCATTTCTCTAAGTCAATCCCATATCCAAAATTCTTCCCCCAAGCAATCATCGTTTCTTTAACTTGTTCATCCTCCAATTTAATTTCCAACAAATAATTATATAATTTTTTAATCACTTTTTCATCAGTACCTGTCAAAATCCTATCTAAATCAGTCATTTTGTCATAAAATCCTTCCATTTTGGAATCTTTAAGATACCTTGAATGTATTTGCGCATATGAAAACCAATTCATCTTTATACCTTGTTCTTCTAAATTTTGCATCGTTTTAAGTTCACCCTTTTCATCTAGTAATTCCCCATATCTAACTGTTTGTTCCTTCTTATAAATTATAGGATAAGAAAAGGCTTCAATAGTTGATAACCAAACTGGAATTTTCAAATAACATTGTTTCTTAATTTTCTCCCAATTCAACCATAACGATTCCTGTATATAATGCCTTCTAAAATAACCCTGTGATTTAGTTCCCTTATACCATAGAAAAGCATGCCAACCCAATAGTAAATCATGTCCTTCTAATGCCAACAATCTAGTCTTTCTTAACGTTATCCATTATTTAGCCCACATTAAATTTGCAGCTTGATAATACAACTCCCAATTAGGAAGGCCAAATCCTCCTCTAATTCTAGCATCCTGTAAAAGTTTTAATTTTATTCTCGCTTTCTTACCTTGCCATATATACTTCAACACAATTTTATTTAATTCTTCAAAATAGTCTTTACCTAACCTAATTGGTATTGTTTGAAACAAATATAACATTCTAGGTAAAATATTCATCTTAATTGTTGAAATTCTACCTATCAGTGACAATTGTAAGTTTTCCCATTTTTCAGATCAGATGCTATCTGCTGCTTAAGTTTAATATAGTTATTCTCTTTCAGTGTAGTACATCTTGACGTCAAATATATCCCCAAATATTTAACTTTATTCGTAACTTGAATTTTCAATAGGTCTGTCAGCTCTTCTCTTTGTCTTAATAACATGTTCTTTGTCAAAATCTTTGTTTTGTCTTTATTTATTTTCAAGCCAGCCATCTCACCATACATCTCTATCTTTTCAAATAATTTTAAAGCTGTCTCAAGAGGATCTTCCAAAATAAAGACCAAGTCGTCTGCAAAGGCTTGCAATTTGAATTCCTCCTTTTTAACTTTCATTCCTTTTATATTTGTATCCTCTCTAATATTTCTATTTAACACTTCCAAAGTCAATACAAATAACAAAGGAGATAATGGACATCCTTGTCTTGTACCTTTTTAAATATTAATAGAGTCTAAGTTCTCCATCTATCATTACTTTTGCCGTTTGCTCATAATATATGGCTTCTATTGCTTGAATAAATTTTCTAGCAAAGCCCATCTGTTCCAATAATAATAGCATAAATCTCCAATTCACGTTATCAAATGCCTTTTGGGCATCTAAGAATATCAAAGCCATTTGTTTTTCAGGATGCGCCTCGTAATATTCCAATGTATCCAGGATTATCCTCATATTGTCTTTAATTTGTCTCTTTGGTAAAAATCCATTATGATCAGGGTGAATAAAATTATTTAAATATTTTTTAAGCCTCTCTGCCAAGATTGAAGCAAATATTTTGTAATCTGCATTCAATAAGGAAATAGGTCTATGGTTCTTAATTTGTAATGGATCAACCCCTTCTTTTGGGATAAGTGTAATATAAGCTTCTGACCATGTTTTAGGTATTTTCTTATTTACCATAACTTCATTCATGACTTCTAATAATGGAATGCTCAACGATTCTTGTAGTGTTCTATAAAATTCTACCGGGAGACCATCTGGTCCTGGTGCTTTTCCATTGTTCTGTCTGTTGAGTGCTTCAGTTAATTCCATCATTGTTATAGCACTTTCTAACATTTCCCCAGTTTCATCAGGTATCTTAGGTAGGTTAGCATTTTGTAAATACTGTTTGATTTTTCCCTCATCAAGATCCTCCTGTTTATATAATTGTCCATAAAAATCTCGAATGATTGCTTTTTTCTCTTTATTGCCATAGCATACTTGGCCTTGATTGTCTATTAACTGTAATATTTTCCTTGATTCTTTCTCTTTTCTCAATTTATATGCTAACCATCTACCTGGCCTATTTGCATCTTCAAAATGATTCTGTTTAGCACTTCTATTTTTTTGTGCCAGTTCTTCTTTCTCTACTTGATCCATTTTATGTTTAATTATGTCCATTTTAAGTCTGATATCTTTTTTTTTGTGGCGCTTTTTGTAATTCTTTTTCCAATTTTTTATGGTCATCTTCTAGAGCTTTAATCATTTGCCTCTTCCTAATGTTCTTTTTCTTTGAATAGTCTATTATTAATCCTCTTGCATATGCCTTCATTGTATCCCAAACATTCTGTATTGAAGTGTCCTCTTTTTTATTTATATTGAAGAAGAAGGCCAATTCTTTTTCCATCCATTGTGTAAAGTTTTTTTCCTTTAAAATAGTATTATTTAATGTCCATCTAGATCTTCTTTTTTGTCCTTTCCATTTAATTGTCATTGGATTATGGTCTGCCCATGTACTTGTTTCAATATTTATTTCTTGAATATTAGATAATAATTCCGTTTATGTCCAAATCATATCTATTCTGGACCATGATAAATGTCTATTGGAATAAAAAGTATATTGTTGAGTTTTAGCATTTCTTTCTCTCCATATGTCTTTAAGATTTAATTCATCTGTCATTTTAAAAAAAGATTTAGGGAGAGTCTTCCTATTTTGTCGTGTTACTTTTGCTGTATAATCCAATTTATTGTCTACAATTCCATTGAAATCTCTCATCATAAGTATATTAGCGTAGTCCAGTTCAATTATTTTCATGTGTAATTTTTTATAAAAATTTTCTTGTTTATCATTCGGGGCATAAATTGCAACCAAAAGTGTTTTTGTATTATTGTCCACTATTTCAACCATTAATACTCTTCCGTCTTCATCAGTAAAAGTCAGTTTTGCTGGAATAGTTTCCTTAATATACAAAACCACTCCTCTTTTCTTACAGTAAGTCAGAGAAGTAAATATTTCCCTAATTTTGATCGTGCCAGTAGTTGTTCGTGTTGTTTTTTAATGTGTACTTCTTGTAGGCAAATTATATCAAATTTTAGCTTCTCTAATTTGTGAAAGGTTTTTCTTCTTTTAGTAGCTGAATTCAGTCCATTTATATTGATAGAAATCAATTTTTTTCCTCCATGGTTATACTTTATATTTAGGTCTAACAGCTCTCATGGATCTTACTTCACGTTGTTCTTTGGTCTCCACTTGTCCACCTATTGCACCTTCCTCTTTTCTCATTTCCATTTGATCCTCTTCAGATTCAGTTGAAATGTTCTCTTTTTCTATCTCCATTTCTCTTCTTTCAAAGAATTCCTTGTAGAATGTTTCTGCTTTCTCAATTGAATCAATTCTGTATCTCTGTTCTTGCCACGTAAACATTAATCCTTCTGGAATCAGCCATCTATAGTTCACCTCTTTTTCCAATAGCCTTTTAGTCAAAAATCGACATTCTCTTCTAATCTCTCTCACTTTTCTAGGTACTTGTTTTAAGACCACAATCTCTTTGTCTTTATACTTCAACACCCTCTCTCTTGCCACTTGTAATATTTGGGTGAATCTAACATGAACCTCTCTTGGTAATTGGTTCCTTGTCGCATATCTTGTGAAAACTCGATATATCTCATCTACTCCATCCATCATCTTTTCTTCTGTTATTTCCAAGGCTCCAGCCAAGATTTCAATCATTATTGCAGCCAAATTTTGTCCTTTTTCCTCCTCAATATTTTGAAATCTAAGATAAAATTCTGACCTGTCCATCTCCCACTTCAACATCCCACTTTTTTCTTGTTCAACCGTTGTTAATCTGCTATCGATATTTCCAATTATGTCATCTCTTTGCTTGTCTTTCTCTTCTATTTTTTGGATTCTCTCATCATGATTCACCATCATTTGTTGAAAATTTTCAAATTTTTCATCAATCTTCCCAATTCTTTTATCAATACTCTCCATTTTTTGTTCCATGCTCATTTTAAGATCTTGTATTCCTTGCATAACCGTCGTTAAATCCATTTGTGCTTTATCTTGCTTTGCCATTATAGAAAGTCGTCCTCCAGTTGATGGGGAAACAGGAGCAGAAGTTGAAATGCCCGAAGGTAAAATTCTCTTACTCATTCCGTGATTCAGAGTCTTCCGGTTCTTTTAATCCAGTTAATAAGGTGACCAATTATAATCCAATTAGAAAAAGGGAAAGCACCAAAAAAAAGCCAATAAAAAGTAAAAAGCCCAAAATTAAAAAAGAAAAATTCTTCAGGTTCTTCAAGACCTTAATCCAATTGTGAAATGCTCAATTATAATTCAAAAGTAAAAATTAAAAATGAAGACTAGATCACCATAGAAGTTCAATGAAAGAAAAAAAAGGTAAAAGTAAAAAGCCAAGTCTCACTTTGACATTTCTCTTTAAAAATCGCCGCTAAGTCAATTTTGTCAAGAATCTTACAGATTTCTTCTCATCCTTAGAGTGTCCTTTAATCCCAATATTAATATTAAAAAAAAAGTCCTCACCAAGCCTGTTAGGGATAACATTGTTTACCCTAACTGGTTTGGGTAAAAATAATAAACATGGTATCATGGTTTGTTAGTTAAAGTGTGTGTAACTTTAACAGCAAGAATGTAATTAAGGGTGTGGTTGTAAAAGCACTATATAAGAAGCGAGGCCATTGCAGCTCTCTCTCTCTGGCTTACTGATCCCTAATTACTGGATGGATTGATGACTGCATTCTTGTAGGAGTGTTGATTTTTCTCAACGGAGAGAAGATAAGATTGGACTGATTTATTGTAAGTGTACTGACATTGGCTATTCAACACGGACTTTGCAAATAGAGTATCCCTGACAAGACTTGACTGAAATGATATATGACTAATGGACCGTTTATTTGACTATGCTATAATTCTTAAATGGAATAAACTATATTTTTGATAGCACAAGCGTATCTGTATTTTTACTGCGTGTTAACTAGAAAAACTTATCTCACACATTTACCTGTCTTCCTATCTGACTTCGCTGCACGTTCTGTTTTAGTTTGTTTTCCTTAACACCCGTTGGGGAATCCAGGTTTAACAAAGCCGATACACTTTCTCTTACGATCTCTTCCTTCTGGAGCTGTCCCAGCTTCAGCAGCTTAATGGCTGCCTCCCCGCCGATGGTA
Source organism: Notechis scutatus (assembly GCF_049901735.1). NCBI lineage: Eukaryota > Metazoa > Chordata > Lepidosauria > Squamata > Elapidae > Notechis > Notechis scutatus. The sequence goes on along the minus strand of NC_142013.1, from coordinate 154,031 downwards.
AAAGGGCTTCTTCTGGATCAACCAGGGACTTGCAATGTCCCTGGGATCTACAGAACACGCCCCTTACTATCACCGTCTCTACGGGACGGTTTAGGTCCGTTGGGACCGACCAGGAGCGGGGATATCAGCTGCGATCTCAAAGCCCCGAGATAGCAGCTGTATCGCAGCGACGAGGCTCCGCCTTCTCTTTGAATAAAACTATTGAGGATGAGCTTGTCAATTTACAATCATACATTCAAAATAATATCCATGCTCATTACTCACCTTTTGAGTGGCTAACCAATTGGCTCCCTGATTGGTCTTGGCTCAGACAGTTTTTCTTTTATGCTATAATTATTATTATTGTACTAATTGCAACCTGTTGTTTTATTCAATGTATTCCAAATTTATTCGCATTGTTTCGTCCTGCTTCCCCCTCTCTTAATCCTCTACAATTGCGATACATTCATAAATCTTTGAATCCTCCATTTAAAATAAAAAACGAGGATATGTAGAGTTGTAATTGCAGGAATGTTCCAATCTCGGATGGCAAACCTCAGATAATGTTTCCAAGCAAATACAACTCAAAATACAAAAGCTAGGCGCCTCTACGAAGACAAAGATTCGTTCGGGGCACGGAGCAAACGTTCTCACAACCCGTGAAGGAGCGCAAACAGACAGCCCGGAGGCGCAAAGGAACAAAGCAGGAACAAAGGCAAGCGGGCGAGGGCCGGGAGTGGAGGGGGGACGCCATTTTAACCGGGACAAGCCTCGCAGACAAAGAAGAATCCAAGCGGCGGATCTGCGGAAAAGCAAGGCTCGTTCTTGCAAGGGATCCGCTGGGAATCCAAGTTAGGATTTTCTGTCCCGAAGTTGGTTAGGGAGACGACGGGCAGCGAGGGAGGGAAAAAATCGGAGGAGACACCGCTACCGCTACCGCTGCTACCGCTTCGCTCCGGAGAGGAAGGAGGAAAGCCCGAGGAGCGCCGGCCGGGAGGATCGCTCCCTGAGCGAGAACGCTCCAAACGTGGCTTTTTCCCCAACTTCGAGAGTTTTCCCCTCAACTGCTGAGTGAGAATCTAACTTTTCACAGGAGCGACGAGCTATGAGTCTGTCTCCAGAAGTTTTGCAGCTAGGGTGTGAAGCAAACTGCCTCCTCCCTGCCGCCCCCATTTCCCTCTTCCCTCTTTTCTCCTCGCCAAATTGCTAATCCGGACTCCAGGAGTGACAGAAGCAGAGGTATATTAAAGCCACGAATAGAAGCAGAGGTATATTAAAGCCAGGAGTGAATGCTCAATACAAATCTCAGTCTACACAGTAAAAATATAAACTGTTTGAATTTACCAGTGCAAAACGTGCCTCTTTCTCTTAAAAGCAACAAACTTTGAAAGAGTATTCAGTTAACTAGGAGGGGCCCAGAAATCTCATTCATCAAGGGAAAACAAAAACAAATAGTTTCCTGTGAGCTGTTCAATCTTTCCTTCACTCGAATAAAAACCCTTGGAACACTGTGTTACAACTTCCTGTTTACAGAGTAATAGCGATCTGCTATTCACAGAGTGATAAATTCCTCTCATCAGCTGCTAGTAAAACAATCAACCCGTTCCTTGCAGACTCCGAATACTACCTCATTACCTCAAAACTTACAACTTTTCTACCTCATCACCTATATCAACGATTAGATAATCAATTTCTATAAAATATTTTATTAATGGTTTAATTGATTTATTGTTTTTAATTGATTAGTGTGATTAGAGTGTTTAGTGCAAACAGTGTGATTACTGACTAGTTTAAAAGATCAAAATTCATGTAATTTAATTGAATAGCAAAATCATTGATTTAGTGAATTTAAATGAACAGTGTGATTAATGATTAGTGTAATTATTTGATTAGTGATTAGAGTAATTAATTGATCAGGCTGATTGTTGCTCAGGAATATTATCTGACTTGAGAGATTACTACAATTGATTGTTTGATATTGTTTGATGTAATATTGGCTATATAGATTACCCAAAATTGTTCCTTTAATTAATTCAATCAACGTACTATTTTACCAATCCTACCATGCCAAAAAGAAAATCCTACGTCAAACCACAACCTAAAGAGAAGATAATCCCCACCAATGAACCACAAGACTCCTGCACATGCCTTAAATGCTACAAAAATCTAAAGGATAATAAATACTCCATCAAATGTTCTCTGTGTAAAAAATACACTCATCATGACTGCTTGGGATTACCTGAGCAAATGATTCAATACCTAGAATCATCCAATGAGTTTCCATATTTCTGCAAATCATGCATACCCAAACTGGATCTGTCTGAAAGAGATGATACCATCGAAACCATTGAAACATCCCCAACCATCGAAACCATTAAAACATCCCTCAACACCATAGTAGCATCCCTGGACGCCGTAAAAGAAAGAATAACCAACCTTGAAAAAAAAGACACAACGCAAAAACCTGAACATCAAATAGCTACAAACCACATCTCCACCCAACAACCACAATCCAATCCAAAACCCAATCCACAAATAAACACAACCCAGACAAATATTGATATCCCAATCCTCATCAAAGAAGCTGTTGAGCGTGAACGGAAACGTCCAAACACCATCTTATTTGGTCTAGAAGACATCAATGTCAAAGATGACATCACAACTGTCCGAAACATCATCAGAGATTATCAAGCATCAACCATCTCCGCTGATGAAATACTTGACATTTCCGCATCGACCGAGAGCTCAAAAATAGAGACGGCACTGTGGCCCCACGCTTGTGCAGGGTCATTTGCAAAAATGAATCAAGCAAACGTAAATTCATTTATACTATAAACTCACTTGCCAAAACCAACACCAACCACAAGAACCTCCGTTGCCGCCCTGACCTAACCATACAGCAACGTGCCCGCTCCCGTGTACTCCGCATCGAACTCAAAAACCGTCTAGACAATGGAGAAAAGGACCTGTACATTGACTACCATGCTGACTGTATCAAAAGTAAGCCACGCAACCCAATACTCAACTTTTACCCTCAACCTCAACCCTACCTCAACCCATCCACCATCACCCAAGACTAGGCACGCACGCCCCCAACTACCTCAATTCCAACTACTGCCGGACTTAAATGCAAACTACTCAATGCAAGAAGCCTCGTGAATAAAATACCTGAATTTCTCATCCTCCTAAATATGGCTAACTTCGACATTATATTTGTCTGTGAAACATGGCTCAATGCATCTCTCCCGACTCCATTACCACAGTAAGAGACTATCATGTTTACCGATCAGATCGTGAAAATCGTCGAGGAGGTGGTGTTGCTATATTCTATAAAAATCCTTACATCTAAAAATATCCAAGTTACCCAGGAGCTTACCCTTCCTGAAACCATCATCTGTGAACTATCCTTAAATATCACAATTCGATTCTTACTATGTTACAGAGCACCTGATTATGACATCGAACATGTAAACAAGCTAAATACATTACTAACATGGGCTGCATCCTGCCCATACCCTTTTATCTTTCTTGGTGATTTCAATCTACCTCATATCGACTGGACCCTAAATAATTGTACAACTGAAATCATACACACAACCTTCTACAATGCTATTACAAATTTGGGACTGGAACAACTAGTAACCAACAACACTAGACTAAACAACTGCCTCGATCTCATCTTCTGCAATAGCTTGAATTTAATTTACGGAATACAAACTAAAGAACCCTTTTCCAGCAGTGACCACAATATGATTGACTTTCATCTCAACATACGTCCACACAAAAATCACCACAATGATGTAATCCCCAGTTGTAACTTCAAAAAAGGCAACTATGATCTTATAGACAACGACCTCTCATCCCTTGATTGGCAATCTCTATTCTCTGGATGCAATACCGTTGAAGACCATTACAACATATTCTTACTTGAAATCAAAAGAGTCATCAAACTATATGTTCCAACAACAACTCCCAAAACAAAACAAAAAAGAAGATTACCCATATCAATAAGGAAACTTCAATCCAAAAAGAGATCACTCTGGCGGAAAAACAAATCTGGTCACGTTGCCAATTTCAAAAACAGATACAAAAATTTATGCCACCAGATAAAGACCGAATGCACCAATTATCACATTAAACAAGAAGAAAACCTTCTAAGCACCAATTCCACCCGTGCTTTTTACAATTTTGTAAACAACAAACTAAAAGACTCAAGGTCCATCCCTCCCTTGATAGGACCTGATGATAAAGACTGCAACGACGACACCATTAAAGCCAACATCTTTAACACATTCTTCGGCTCAGTATTTGTAAACAGCAATGGATCATGCCCAGTATTTCCTAGCCGTACCACAGATAACAACAATGATCTAATACATATCGATTTCACAGAAGACAATGTTGAAAAATCACTACGCAATCTAAAACCATCTCTATCTATTGGACCGGATGGAATATGTGCCTACTTCTTAAGAAAGCTATCCACTGCCATAGCCAAACCTCTAAGCATAATCTTTGAAAAATCTTTCAGGACCAGCTCCTTGCCTAATCTATGGTCACAAGCCACAGTCATCCCCATCTTCAAAAAGGGAGACCCAAGCCTAGTCGAAAATTACAGGCCAATCTCCTTATGCTGCGTCACCTGCAAAGTCATGGAATCAATTATTAACCAATCCATCATCCTCCACTTAGAGACAAACAACCTACTCTCCAATAAACAATTTGGTTTCAGAAAAAAACTATCCTGTAATCTGCAACTCTTACACTGCAAAAACATATGGACGACACAACTCGACCAGGGCAAAGCAATAGACGCAATCTACATAGACTTCTGTAAAGCCTTTGATTCAGTGGTACACGACAAACTACTCCTAAAAATAAAATCCTATGGTATCTCTGGACAACTGAATAACTGGATAGAAGCATTCCTGGCAAACAGACAACAAATGGTCAAAAATTGGGAGCGTCCTATCAAATTCTGTACCTGTCAATAGTGGTGTCCCCCAAGGCAGTGTTCTAGGACCAACTCTCTTCATACTCTACATAAATGACCTCTGTGATCATATTAAGAGCAATTGCGTTCTTTTCGCTGATGATGTAAAGCTGTTCAATACCACAGACAATACTGCTACCCTACAAAAAGATCTTGACTATGTATCCGAATGGTCAAACAAATGGCAACTTCAAATCTCAACAAATAAATGCTCTGTCTTACATATTGGCAAAAAAAAATCAGAAAATAAAATACAAGCTGAATAGTCAAGACCTTGTTGATGACCCAAGCTCTGTAAAGGACCTTGGAATACTCACCTCTAATGATCTAAGTGCTAGAGCCCACTGCAACTACATAGCCAAAAAGGCATTAAGAGTTGTTAACCTAATCCTACGTAGCTTTTTCTCTGGTAATATCACACTACTAACCAGAGCATACAAAACATTTGCTAGACCAATACTCGAATACAGTTCATCAGTCTGGAACCCTCATTACGTATCTGATATTAGCACCATTGAGAAAGTCCAGAAATATTTCACAAGAAGAGTTCTCCACTCTTCTACTCGTTGTAGAATACCTTATGCCACCAGACTTGAAATTCTAGAACTAGAAAACCTTGAATTACGCCGTCTTCGGTCTGACTTAAGCATGGTATATAAAATCATACATTGCAATGTCCTACCTGTCAATGAATACTTCAGCTTCAACCATAACAACACAAGAGCACACAATAGATACAAACTCAAAGTAAACCGCACCAAACTTGATTGCAGGAAATACGACTTCAGCAATAGAGTGGTCAATGTCTGGAATACTCTACCCGACTCTGTAGTCTCTTCCCCAAACCCCAAAAACTTTAACCTTAGACTGTCTACCATTGACCTCACCCCTTTCCTAAGAGGTCTGTAGGGGCGTGCATAAGCGCACCAACGTGCCTACCGTCCCTGTCCTATTGTTTCTCTATTCTTTTATTTTTCTTATATGTACCCATTTCATGTATTCACAACTATGTATACACTTATACTTATTATCTTGGAAACAATTGACAAATCAAATAAATAAATAAATAAATAAACTCAGGTAAACAAAGTCACTAATCTAAAGGAGGATTAGAGAGAGGAAGTAAACATATGTTAGACTTGAACTAGAGATAATTAATTGTATGGATTACTGTGCTAAACAGTAACGAAAGTTAAGCAGTAACCAAAGTTAACCAGTGATGGAGGATAACTAAAAATGTGTATAAATGCAAGACCAGACTCCAATAAAGATTGTTGTGTCGCAGGAAAGATCAACTCGAGACCAGTTAGACTTCAGCTCTTTTTATTAGTCTTTTTTTTTTTGAAAACAGTTTTATTTTTTAACAACAAACAAAAACACATAAAACATAAAAACATCATCTTTCCTTCATGAGTTTACAGACAGTGTATCAGTTGGTTTACCACTTTTTTTTGTGCATCCATTTCATAGTCTCCATTGCAGTTATATTACATAATAACTCATATTATCAATCAACAATTATATAGCCTAATATCATTATTAAACAATCATTTGACTATAATTTTATTAATTCATACTTTAATGAGATAACTATAGTTTACTTAATTTATTTTATGACAAATCATAAAGTCATACCAAATCTATCTTAATAAAATTTTATAAAGATAGTATCAAAGAAAAAAAAAAGAAATATGTATTCATTATTTCCTAAAATTCTGAATATTCTATTATTATATTTTATTATCTAACCATTGATACAAAAGGTCCCAAACTTCATAAAATTGTTTATCTTCTGGTTCTCTAATTTCAAACGTCAATCTACTCATTTCAGCACATTCCAATATTTTCTTAATAATTTCTTCCTGTGATGGTATTTTCTCACTCTTCCAATTTTTAGCAAATACGATCCTAGCTGCTGTCAATACATTTACAATCAAATATTTCAAATTTTTATTGTATGTATCAGGTAAGATTCCCAATAAAAAAATCTCTGGTTTTAAATCTATATGTTTCTTTGTCATTTTTTTCCAACCATATGCGAATTATAGTCCAATATTTTCTAGCATCCTCACAAGTCCACCACATATGGTAATATGAGCCAGGTATCTGATGACATTTCCAGCATTTTTCAGATTTATTCTTGAACATTCTTGCTATTCTTGTCGGGGGGAAATGCCACCTGTAAAACATCTTATACAGATTTTCTTTATATGCTGTTGACATTGTCATTTTATAATTTTGAGACCACAATTTTTGCCATTTCTCTAAATCAATCCCATGTCCAAAATTCCTCCCCCAAACAATCATAGTTTCTTTAACTTGTTCTTCCTCTAGTTTAATTTCCAGTAAATAACCATATAATTTTTTAATCACTTTTTCATCAGTACCTGTCAAAATCTTATCTAAGTCAGTCAATTTATCATAGAATCCCTCTGTTTTAGAATCTTTAACATACCTTGAGTGTATTTGCGCATATGAAAACCAATTCATCTTTATACCTTTTTCTTCTAGATTTTACATCGTTTTAAGTTCACCCTTTTCATCCAATATTTCCCCATATCTAACTGTTTGTTCCTTCTTGTATGTTATAGGATAAGAAAAAGCTTCAATAATTGATAACCAAACTGGGATTTTCAAATAACATTGTCTCAATTTTCTCCCAGTTTAACCATAAAGACTCCCGTATATAATGCCTTCTAAAGTAGCCCTGCGATTTAGTTCCCTTGTACCACAGAAAAGCATGCCAGCCCAGTAATAAATCATGTCCTTCTAGTGTCAACAATCTAGTCTTTCTTAATGTTATCCATTCTTTGGCCCACATCAAGTTTGCAGTTTGATAATACAGCTCCCAATTAGGAAGGCCAAATCCTCCTCTAGTTCTAGCATCTTGTAAAAGTTTTAATTTTATTCTCGCTTTCTTACCTTGCCATATATACTTCAACACAATTTTATTTAAATCTTCAAAATAATCTTTGCCAAGCCTAATTGGTATTGTTTGTAACAAATATAAAATTCTGGGGACTTCCGGTTTGTCGGCTTCGCTAGCGGCAGGGATTTGCGATCCTGCGCGATCCCTGCCAAGCTAGCCGCTTTGGTGCCTCCGATCCACGGATCTGGAGGCTAAGGCTGCCACGAAGAGGCAGCCAAAGATAGGGGGAGCTGGTGAGGGGTTTGGGGGTGTTGCAGACCCCCTTCCCAGCTGGCAAAACCCCCCTCTCCCAAGACGGTTGAGCGGCGGTCTGTAATGGCCGTCTCAAAGAAGCCGGCAGCTGGGTAAGACTGAGCAGGAGGAAGAGAGGAGAAAGTTGTTAAGAGAAAGTTTTTGTGGCTGACCCAGGATTTTAAGAGGCGTTTAATCCTGAGAACTATGGTTTTCTGAACAATACTTCGTTTCCAGAGGAGGATTTTAAGCGGCAAAATTGAGCGCTGAAAGGGAAAGTTCACTCTCCTTCCTTATGGAATCAACAAATGGCCATTGAGAAACCTGTTGTTTTTTTTATAAAAGGTAAAAACTTGGCTTCTTGTTATAAGTGGGAAGGATGCAAAACCAATTCAATGTTAATGTTACTGAGCAAAAGGAGAAAGGAATACAGCAGAGAGGGGAAGCTGGAGGTAAAAAGGTTAGGTGGGATAAGAAAGGAAGGGAAAAGGGAGGGAAAAGCCACAAAGGTATAAAAGAAGATGGGAAAAAAGGAATTTTTTTTTAGGGATAAAGGGTAATGTATAATTTCTTTAAAAAAGAAGATTCTGCAAGGTACATAAGATGGTATGGTAGTATTTGTATTAGAAATAGAAAATTAGAATGTTATAAGAATTAACAAAAGACTAAAATATTGAAATGTTTAGTAATGATAGATTTTAAAATTTAATAAAAGATTAAAAGGAATGTTTAAAATATTGAGTTTAATTAAAAAGTTTAATTTACTGTTGTTTTGATCTTATTATAAACTCATTATTGTAGCATTTGTTTCTTGAAATAGACAATTGGAATGCTATAAGATTTAAAATTTAGATTTATTATTTAATTATATTAATTATTATGGACTTATTATTTTCACTCTTTAGAGGCTAGTAGGTTGAATGTACTAAGCAGAATCAGATTGGGTATTAGGTGTTATTTTAAATATTAATTTAAGGGGAGGATAGAAAGGCATCATACCTTGATCAGTGATTTCAGGAGAAATTCTTTTTTTTTTACTTGCTGTAGGGAATGAGATAAATGGATAATTTGGAAAGAATGGACAAAAAATATAAATACAATGATTTAAATTAAAATGAATTAAATAAAATAGAAATAAGAAGAGTGAAAACCGGGGAGAAGTTATATAGAAGATATAGAATGGTAAATAAGATAGGTAATGGTATATAAGATGAGCACAAATTTAATTGAAGTCCATACAAAGAGAGGTAATCTGGGGCCAAACTACTTTCTTAAAAGAAGTTTTATATCTTTGTGTTTTGTGTGTCTATGTTTTCTTTGAGAATTAATAAAACCTCGGAGGAATGTTGGATGAGAATAATGTTAAACAAGACAGAGAGGAATGAAGATGATGGTTATAAACTGGATAAATATAGAAAATTAATAATAATTAATGAAATTGAATAAGAAAAGAGAAATAATGAGAAATTTGTTAAGAGATATCTATATGGTTATATTGAAATGGTGAAAAATAGAATTATGTTGTATAAAATAATATTTTATTTGACTTGTAAAATTAATAATGGAGAGGTTTTATGGATAACGATGGTTTGTTTGTCTTTAAAATTAATAAAATTTGTTTCAAAAAAAAATTCTGGGCAAAATATTCATCTTGATTGTTGAAATTCTGCCTATTAATGACAGTTGTAGGTTTTCCCATTTCTTCAAATCAAATGCTATCTGCTGTTTGAGTTTAATATAATTGTTCTCTTTCAATGTAGTACACCTTGACGTCAAATATATCCCCAAATACTTAACCTTGTTCGTGACTTGAATTTTCAATAGGTCTGCCAGTTCTTCTCTTTGTCTTAATAACATGTTCTTTGTCAGAATCTTTGTTTTATCTTTATTTATTTTCAAACCAGACATCTCACCGTACGTCTCTATCTTTTCCAATAGTTTTAAAGCTGTCTCTAGAGCAGGGGTCCCCAACCGCCGGTCCGCGGACCGGTACTGGTCCGCAGAACAAGTCTTACCGGGCCGCTGGTTGCTGGCGCCACCATCTTTTTGGTAAAAAGTGCTTCGGTGAGCTTTTCCGGGTAGAAAGCTCACCGGAAGCACTTTTTCATCAAAAAGATGGTGGCCAAGCTCGGTGAGCTTTTCCGGGTAGAAAGCCATTTCTACCCGAAAAGCTCACTGGGTAAAGCGCCGCCATCTTTTGACGAAAAAGTGCTTCCGGTGAGGTCACCAGAAGCACTTTTTCGTCAAAAAGATGGCGGCGCCCAGTTGATACTGGTACCGGGCGCGGCGCCAGCTGATGCCGGTACTGGGCCGCGGCGTCAAAAAGGTTGGGGATCACTGCTCTAGAGGATCTTCCAAAATGAAAACCAAATCATCCGCAAAGGCTTGTAGTTTAAATTCCTCCTTTTTGATTTTCATTCCTTTTATATTTTGGTCCTCTCTAATATTTCTATTCAGCACTTCCAAAGTCAATACAAATAACAAAGGTGATAATGGACATCCTTGTCTTGTGCCTTTTCTTATGTTAATAGAGTCTGTAAATTCTCCCTCTATCATTACTTTTGCCGTTTGTTTATAGTATATGGCTTCTATTGCTTGAATAAATTTTCTGGCAAAACCCATCTGTTCCAATAGTAGTAACATAAATCTCCAGTTCACATTATCAAATGCCTTTTGGGCATCTAGAAATATCAAAGCCATTTGTTTTTCAGGATGGGCCTCATAATATTCCAAGGTGTCCAGAATTACTCTCATATTGTCTTTAATTTGTCTCTTTGGCAGAAATCCATTCTGATCAGGATGAATAAAATTATTTAAGTATTTTTTAAGCCTTTCTGCCAAAATTGAAGCAAAGATTTTATAATCTGCATTCAATAAAGAAATTTATTAGTCTTTCTGAAAACTGCTTCGCTGAGGAGCCGCGGCAGCCTTTTTTATAGCGGCTGCTCACGGCTCGCAGCCAATGATGGCTCTTTGAATTTCCCACCATCTTACGGGCCAATCACATTGTACTATTCAAAATTCAAATATATAACACCCCTCCTCATGTGGTTCAGTCCAACCTACGTTATGTAGTCACGTAAGTAGGCAGGGCTCTTATAGTTCCTACTGGACCTGCGCAATTTCAGTTGCGGTGTTGTCTTCGGGCTGTGCGGACAGGTTCGTTGTTTCTCCCGTCCTTCTCTGTGGAACCTCCTGGAGGGTAGAGTCAGCCATGCCGCTCCCGCCCGGTCTACCCGGGCTGGTTGAGTCGGCTCGGCTGCTCCCGCCAGGAGTGGCTTCGTGTTGACTTTCCGCTGCCTGCTCCCTTCTTCCGAAGTCATCTTCAGGTATGTGATTGCGATTTCTTAGCGGGGCTACTGGTGGTGTTGGTTGGTGAGTTGTTGTTAGAGTCTGTTTCGTTATTTCTCATGTTTGTGGAGGGTCTCCCCCTCCCCTCTCATTTGTGTTTGAGGGGTCTTCCCCCTCTCTGGTTTGGTTATTCTTATTGTTTAGTGTTTGGTGTGGTTCCTGTGTGTTTGTGAGTTCTTCTTCGTCCCTTGGGTTGTTAGTATTTCTCAATAGTGTTCTTGATCTCAGTTGGTCTATGTGTCTCCTCCAGTTTTTTCCGTCCTCTGTCTCTACTCTGTATGACCGGGGTCCTGTTACCTGGGTTATTTTAGCTGCTATCCATAGTGGGTCCCCCGTGAGGTTTCTTGCATAGACCAGGTCCCCTGTTCCAAATGTACAGTATTTACTGGAGGAGTCTGTTGGCTTTTCAGGGTTATATGTGGGGTGTAATCTATCTAGGTGCGACCTTAATTTTCGGCCCATCAATAGTTCTGCTGGGCTTTTATTAGTTGTGGTGTTTGGTGTGATGTGCTGTATAGTTAGTAATTTATAGATTTTTTTCCTGGATGTCTCCAGTTCCTAGTTTATCTAGTGTGTCTTTAGTATATCGAACCATGCGTTCCGCCCGTCCTTTTGTAGCTGGCCGACCCGGTGCTGTTAGGGCATGCCTTATTCCTTGTTCGGCGAGGAACCTTTCAAAAGTCAGTGCCGTGAATTGTGGCCCGTTGTCTGATACCACTAGATCTGGTAACCCATGTGTTGTGAACAGCTTCCTCAGTTGTCTGATTATGGCTTCTGTCATTGTGGAGTGCATGACGCTTACTTCCAGCCAATTGGAGTAAGCGTCTACTACTATCAAAAATGTGTGTCCCTTCATTGGTCCTGCGAAATCTATGTGTATCCTCGACCATGGGCCCCTCGGTGTTTCCCAGTTGAGTACAGGTGCAGAAGGGGGGGTAGGCCTGGATTGTTGGCATTGTGTGCACGTTTCTACCCATCTCCCAATATCCTTATCCATCCCTGGCCACTATACGTAACTCCTGGCCAGGGACTTCATTCTTACAATACCTGGGTGTCCTTCATGCAATATATACAGTATTTGTTCCCTCAGTATGTCCGGTATGATGACCCTATCCCCCCATAGCATACATCCTTTTAAAATCGAGAGTTCTGTTTGTCTGTTCCGAAATGGTTTAAAAGTCTTATCACTTTTGGTTTCTGGCCACCCTTTACCTACCCAATTTAAAATCCGTGCCAGTTTTCTGTCTCTTGCGGTTTTCTTCGCGATGTCTGTTGCTGTTATGGGTAGGTTTGCCAATGTCTTGATTTGCAGGGTTGATGTGGTTGGTGCAGGATCATCTTCTAATTCAGGTAGGGGGGAACGGCTCAGGGCGTCAGCGTGTGTTATGTTCTTCCCTGGCCGGTGGATTAAATTGTAGCTGTATGCGGCGAGGAACTCGGACCATCTTGTCATTCGTGGTGACAGAATGTTGGGTGTCGCTTTGTTCCCTGCGAGTATTCCTAAAAGCGGTTTATGGTCTGTAATCAGTGAAAAAGTCCTGCCGTAGAGGTATTCATGGAACCATTTGACTCCTGTTATTGCGGCTAGCGCTTCTCTGTCCAATTGGCTGTAATTTCTCTCTGCTTTTGATAGTGTTTTGGAGTAGAATGCGATCGGTGCTTCTCTCCCATCGGGTAAAGTGTGGCTGAGTATGGCCCCGACACCGAACGGTGATGCATCGCAGGTTAATGTTAGTGGCAAGGTTTCGCTGTATTGGATTAGCACAGAGTCTGATGTGAGTAAGTCTTTGATTCCCTGGAATGCGGTTTCTTCTCGTCGCCCCCAGGTCCAGGTAGCTTTCTTATCCAGCAACCTGTGTAACGGTTCGCCGTCATTGCCTTCTGTGGCAAAAAGACATTGTAAAAGTTAATAAGTCCCAAAAATGCTTGTAAGTCTGTTTTATTTTCGGGTCTGGGAGCTTCTTTGATTGCTCTGATTTTCTTTTCAGTGGGGTGGATCCCTTCTTTATCTATGAGGTATCCCAGGAATTCAACCTTATCGGTGGCTAGTTGGCACTTCTCTCTTTTCACTTTGAGTCCCGCCTCTTTAAATCTTTGTAAGAGTTCCCTCAGGCAGCTTTCCAGTTGTTTTTTGTCCCTGGCTGATACCAGTACGTCGTCAAAATATGGTACCACCCCTTTGATTCCCTGCAATAGGCGCTCCATCAAGCTTTGGAATACCCCTGGGGCCACGCTAACTCCAAATTGCAGTCTTTCACATTTGAATGCCCCCCTGTGAGTCACAATTGTTTGTGCCTCCACTGTTTCTGGGTCAACTGGCAATTGTTGGTACGCTTGTGCAAGGTCAAGCATCGCGAAAACTTTTCCTCCCCCAACGAATGTAAGAGGTGTTGTACCACCGGGATGGGGTATGCGCTTCGTTGTAGCACGTGGTTGAGGGTGGCCTTATAGTCTCCGCAGATGTGCACAGACCCATCTGGCTTAATAGGAGTCACAACTGAGGTTTCCCACCTTGCGTGGTCTGTTGGTTCTAATACCCCTTGTGCGATGAGTTTATCCAATTGCTCATCGATTTTTGGTTTTAATGCGAAAGGGACTCGCCTTCAGCCTGATTGGGGCTATGTTAGGATTCAAATTAAATGAGATAGGGGACCCTCGGTACTTGCCCAGTTCTCCATCGAAAGCGTCCTGGAATTCCCTCATCAGGTTCTCCTCCCAGTCCGTCTCGGTGACGCTGTTGATCCCGGTCACTCCGATTCTCAGGGGTGCGAACCATTCGAGTCCCAGTAGACTGGGGTGATCCCGGTCTACTATCGTCAATGGAAGGATTGTCATGTATTGTTTGAATTTGACTTGGAAATGTCCGAGCCCGACTAAGGGAATCCTGTTCCCTTGGTAGTCTTTCAGTGTTAGTTTTTGCCTTTCTAATTCCTTTCTTTGCATATCTGGTATCAGGCTCTTTAGGGTGTTCCACGATATAATGGACAGATATGAACCGGAATCCACCTCCATCTCGCATGGCTGGCTGTTGTGGCTCCAGGTTTGGATTCTGCTCCTGTGGCAGATATGAGTTCAAGTGAGGAAGACATGGCAGAGAAATATGAACCGGCATTGCTGAGTGATTGGAATAGTAACCAGGATGAGGAGATGGATGTAACAAGGGAAGATAGACCTGAAATATTAGAGTGGTCAGAACCTTCGACCTCCTCTGGTGCTTTATCTAATCAGCAGCCGGGAATGGATGACAGGGAAGGAAGGAGGGAGTTTTCCAGCGGAGATGAGAATCTGGAAAACTTATGGTTAGACGTTAGGAACAGGAGACGACTAAGGAGACAAACCCAGTTAGAAAGAAAGAGAAGAGCGAGCCAATAATTAGGATAATTAGCACGTGGCTTAAGTATAAAAGGACACAGCTGGCCTGGGGGAATTTGCCAGAAGCAAAGTGACTTATTGAGTGAGGACGTTACAGCAAGAAGCTCTGAGGCTTGAGATTTATTGCCAAGACTGGTTTGCCGGACAGAGTAAAGATTTATGCTGTGGATTGGGATTTCTGCCAGCCGTTATCTTGTGAGATTTTATTCTGTTTGAATTACTTCTGAAACGGCTGCTTTCTGTTTTGCTCGCTTGAATTTGAAGGGGAGTCATAACAGCTGGCCCTCTATGGTGACTTGTACGTGCACCTTCCTTGCATCGGTTGCGCTCGAGTGGCCAATGATTATTGTCTGGTGTGTTTCTTCTTTTCTGTTGGTTTCGTTGAACCGCTTATTTCTGTTTTCTCAGATCCAACGGCTCCCTGTCTGTCTCTCTCTCGTTCTGGGGGGGAGGTGCTTCCTCTTCGTCTAGGGCTGTAGCTATTTCTGTTGCGGCAGACCCTAGCTATGTGTCCCTGCCTTTCACAATGCCTGCAAACAGCGTCGAGGAAACGGCACTCGGAATGTGGGTGGTCCCCTCCGCACCCGGCACAACGGAATTCTGATTTCCGTTCTCTTCGGTCTCGCCTGCTTTTTTCCGACTGGAGTCTATTGTCCTCTTCTTCCTCCTCGTCGGTTTTGGACAGGGATTCGATGTCCTCATGGTGTGTTGTGGTGGTGGCCTTTTGAGTTTCCTCTGGCTTCTTGTCTTGAGCTGGGCTAGGGTCTTTTAGAGCTTCCTGTGTTGCTCTATTCATTTTCCGCATGGTGGCTGCTGATTTTTGCCCTGCTTCAGCTGCGGTAGCTTCTGCGATAGCCTCGGTTACTGTTATGTTGGGTCTGGTCAGTAGCCGGCTCTGTAAGGTGAGATCTCTGAGTCTGAGGACCACGCGGTCCCTCATGGCCTCGTCCATATTGAGAAATTCGCACGCTCCGCCAATGTTTCTTAGAGCCGCAATGAAATCTCCTATGCTCTCACCTTCCTTTTGGTCTCGCTTGTAAAATTCATGCCTCCTGATGAGGCTTGAGATGGCTGGCGCATAATGGGCTCGCAGTACTCTGTCCAAATCTGGCCACGCCATTTGCTTCACGTCTTGGGGTTTTGCCAATGTTTTGGCCATCTTGAAGACTGTGGGCCCACAGTGGGTTAGGAAAACGGCTCTCTTTCTGTTTTCGGATATCCCCTGTAACTCATTGCTCTCTAGGAACATGAGGAATCTGTCGATGTAAGAGTCCCAGTCCTCCATCGCTGGGTTGAATGGTGCGGGTGGCGAGTTGCTGACGGCCATTTCGTCTTTGCTCGGTTCTCGTTGCCACGTGCTCAACTGGTCTCCTTTGTCTCAGAATCCCACCTTCGTTGCCAGTGTTGTGTCGCGGGAAAGATCGACTCGAGACCAGTTAGACTTCAGCTCTTTTTATTAGTCTCTCTGAAAACTGCTCTGCCGCGGAGCCGCGGCAGCCTCTTTTATCTCGTGGCTCGCGGCCAATGATGGCTCTTTGAATTTCCCGCCATCTTACAGGCCAATCACATTGTACTATTCAAAATTCATATATATAACAAAGATCATCATGATTCAGTTGTTCATGATCAAACAACTTGACTGCCTAGTTATTATAACAACGATTAATAACTGATAGATATATAAGCATATGTTAGATAGACAATTTGAAAATTTTTACAACTTGTGAGTAAGGACTATGAAAGGATGGCACAAAAGATTTGTAACCAACTAACACACTGTATGTACAAAGTTGAAAGATGGTTTTATGTTTTTATGTTTTTGTCTGTATATGTTTGTCTTAAAAAAAAATTATAAAAAAAAGAGTCTGTATTATTGAGAAAACTTTATTGCAACGACAATTTCTCTGTTCACATCCTCCTCAAACATGGAAATCTGTGCGGCGGGATTAAACTACCAACCAACCCTCTGGTTTTGAGTTGCTCTCTGCTTCAGTTCCCTGCCCCCTAAATGCTAACTTAGCAAGCGGGGAGGCTCAGAGGAAGGACTCAGACCCAGATGTCCGAAGTACAGTCTCCCGGGTAGCTCATTTCATGTGCATGGGCAGGACCCCACGGCTCCTTCCCGAAATCCACCAGAAAATCTGGATTCACACAGAGACCCCCCTTCTTTGTGTCCACGTCGATCTGGAGCATGACTGACCCATCCCTGCAAAGGAAGAATTTGAGGTTAGGAAGGAGGGTCGTTTGCTTGCTTATTGGGGCCTCCATAATGCTGGAAAAACCCCATTAGGGCACTCGAGGGACGGGCAAACTCTGTGCCATTCCAGTATAAATAGACCATAACAAAGTAGTAGAAAGTAGGGACAACATTGATTTGGCGTGCAATACAAGAAGGAGAAGGAGGGGAAGACCCACCTCCTTGGGAGTTTGGTCTGAATGTTCTTCGTCTGTTGAGAGACTGCCTACCTTTGTTGTTGGGGATAAAATTGCTCATCCCACTGTGTGTAGAGACTATTGGTAACATAAAGCCTTTTTCAATCCAAGCTGAGCTGGAGCATTTGGGGTCCCCCATATACTTTCCTTCCCTAAGGTGGAAAAAAACACACAGAGTGGTCAAGAAATATAGGAGGTCCAAGGAGGCTTATATATAGCTCCGTAGTCTAATCTGCTGCAGGAGATTCCTTGGTGGGCTTTCCAGGAGTCCCACAGAAAACAAGCCATGCTCTCTGTTGAAAAATGATTCTTTGCCTCCAACCAGGATCTTGTTTCAGTGTAATGCATGACCTTGGGGAAGCAGCAGAAGAGAGGCTGCCTAGGAAACAATCGGATGAAAGGAAGGAGCCGCTGGTGGCTTAACAGTCAGAGAAAGAATCTTAGGAAGGACCAAATGGATCAAGCCATTCAAAGTGGCAGCAGGAATGTTATATTCTCAAATTTGCAAGATTCAGCCACAGAGTGGTCAATGTCTGGAATACTCTACCTGACTCTGTGGTTTCTTCCGCAAACCCCAAAAACTTTAACCTTAGACTGTCTATAATTAGGACTGCAGAAAAAACAATTACTACCCACCTGCCTTCAATTGAGGACCTGCATACTCTAAGAGTCCAAAAGAGGCGGTGAAAATATTTACAGACCCCTCACATCCCGGACAAAACTGTTTCAACTCCTTCCCTCAAGACGATGCTGTAGGGCCCTGCACACCAGAACAACTAGACACAAGAACAGTTTTTCCCCCAATGCCGTCACTCTGCTAAACAAATAATTCCCTCAACACTGTCCAACTATTTACAAAGTGTACACCACTATTACTGTTAATCTTCTCATCCCTCCTTATCACCCATCCCCTCCCACTTGTGACTGTTTCCTAGTATGATTTGATTGTTGATTGTACCCTAGGACTCTCATTAAGTGTTGTACCTGATGATTCTTGACGAATGTGTCTTTTCTTTTATGCACACTGAGAGCATTTGCACCAAGACAAATACCTTGTGTGTCCAATCACACTTGGCCAATAAAGAATTCTATTCTATTCTATTCTATTCTATTCTATTCTATTCTATTCTATTCTATTCTATTCTATTCTATTCTATTCTATTCTATTCTATTCTACTATTGACCTCACTCCCTTCCTAAGAGGCCTTGTAGGGGGCGTGCATAAGCGCACCAATCGTGCCTACCGTCTCTGTCCTATTGTTTTTTCTTCTTCTTATAAGTATCTATCTCATGTATACAGAACTATATTTATTCTTATACCTGTATCTTGTAAGCGATTGACAAATCAAATAAAATGTAAATGTAAAATGTACAATTCTCTTAATGTAGCCTTACAATAAAGTAGAATCGGTTTGTCTAGTTGTGTAACCTGACTGGTTTCCCAGGGAGAGCTGATGCTCAGAAAACAGAGGAGGCTCACCTGGATCACGAGGAGATCTGGCTGGCAGTCGAGCTCTTCATCCTTCATCACAGTCACCACCCCACCTTTGTAGATGCTGCCTCCTACAAACACCTGCAAGACTCAAAGGAAGGGTCAGTTCAGGCCAAAGGACAGTTTTCCCTTCCCTAAGCTCTTCCTCCGCCCAGACTGCGGGGGTTCTTGGCCAGCAACTGAGGGCTGCGAATTAAGCTTTCCGCTTAACCCAACATCCCGGTTCCAATGGTGGAAAGGAGAGACTTCTGCAAGGGCCCCAAGGCTTCCTCGTGGCTTCTTGGCCTTTAAGTGCTAAGGAGCTCACCTGGCCCAATAGCCGAGGGCAGTGGGGATTGGTGATGTCATACTGTCGAATGTCGCCATGAAACCAGTTGCTCATGTACAGGAAACGGTCATCCAATGAAATAATGAAGTAAGTGGAGAATGCTGGAGAAGAGAAAGTGCCGGCATGCAACATATTCAAGAACTTTTGTCTCCCCAAAAGCTGGAGATCTCTCTTTCAGCCATGAAGACACTAGGTCTGTACTCAAAAGATGCTAAAAACTCTTAATTTGAAGGTGGAGGGTGCAAACTCCTTTTCATATTCCCCTCCAACATAGCTAATTCTCTGTTAATTTTAAGGTTATATTTAATATTTTACACTGTTGCTTTATCATGTCGTAAGCCACCAGAGCCTCATGACAGAAAAATGGGCAGCATATACATTCATGCATACGAAGGTAGAGGGTTGAGAGGCAAATATGAACAAAAGCCCCCCCTGTACTATATTTACCTACCTGGCATTTCGGGTAAGTACCACCCAGTGACCGTCTTGTCTGGAATCTGAATTACCTTCTCTGTGCTCCATGTCCCGTCCTGCAAGAGACACAGGGTTGGTTGGGACATGCAGAGCTTTTAAATTCAGTGGGGAAGTCTGGCTTTGCTTAGTAACCATATAACTCACTTAATGACCATGGTGATAAGTGGAGGACTATTATGCACTCTTTTTAATACCGCATTTTACTTGTTTCTTTTATTCTAAGCTGAAACCTCAGGTGCCAATTCTTTCTGATGGAAAGGGCAGGGGTGGGAGGGTGGGCAAAAGAGAAAGGAATTCTATTTGTTTTCACCTCCTCCTTGTAAATATGATGTATGGAGCCATCAAAGCAACAGCTGACAAAGCCGTGTGAGGAATCTGGGTTATGCAGGAAGCGGACTGCTATGGGGACAGTGTCCTCCCCCATGTCAATGGACTCAACGAGGCAGTGGGTGGTCCAGTCCCACACATTCAGGCGGCGGCCATAGTAGTCTGCAGAGGAGGAGGAGGAGGAGGAGGAGGAGGAGGAGGAGGAGGAGGAGGAGGAGGAGGAGGAGGAGGAGGAGGAAGGAGGAAGGGAGGAAGGGAGGAAAGGAGAAGAATCATCTCGACTTCTTCTGGTGAGTAGGAATGCCTCCTGCTAGACAAGGGTATTCAGAAAGGTTCCGTCTCATGTTGGAGACCTCCAAGCAGGAGTTGAATTGCCACCTCTTAGGGAAGGGCTAGCTCTAGTTAGAAAAGAGGGTTGGACTAAATAGCCACCAACCCACACACACCCCTCAGTGCCATCCTTCCACAAGGAAAGAGGCCAATTCCCCCGACCACTGGACCTTAAGCTCGGACAATGTTCCGTCATCTCACCTTTCCTCAGAAATTCAGGTTTGAACCCGTCTACAAGAAATTTGGGGATCGCCAGTTCAGTACTGAATAAAACGTTATGCCTTGGTTTGAACCAGAAGTCATATCCGAGTGGAGCCTCATCCCCAGGGCGGTTCCAGGTACCCTTCACTTCCCATGTTTCCGTATCCACAAGAACAAACGCACCTGTAGTTCAGGGTTCAAATGAATTCAAACAGATGTAGGTGATTCCCAGGAAGAGTTGGCTAAAAGTAGTTTGCCCCCCTCAGAATTGTCCAACAGCCTGGAAGAGAGTCCAGGGCTCAACTTTAAAGTTTTGGGAGTTTATGGAGAAAGTTTCTCTCCCAACATCTTCCAAGCCACATCACAGTACCTCAATCTGGACCCCCTTTTGGGAAAACGTCTGCCCAGTGGTACCTTTTCCATTGCCCAATAGATCCCCTAGGGAGCTGATCATGACTTCTCCGCTGCCCAGACAGTGTGGGGCGAGTATTGTAGCCAGTTTGGTTTTACCGAAGACCTCTCTGGGTTCAATCACCTGCCAAGGTTGGGGAGAGGAAGAGGAAATAAAAACTTGCACTGTAGTTCTGGGTTTTTTTTCTTTGTAATTCTTCAAATTGCTTTGATCTAAAAACTCCAGAGCCCACCTGCGGTCAGTGAAACATGGGGGTTGTTGATAGGAATGTGACAGGGTAAAATAAAACATTTGAAAATTATTGTGACATCTCTTGTGTTATTGGGTCGTTTGTCAGGATTTCTTTCTATACTGCAATAAATTGCAGATGTTGGAATGGTAACCTGGTTTTTATGCTGTAGTTATTCATCTTGCAAAAGTGGGGTCTTGGTTGTTAACTTATTTTCCTTTTCTGTTTAAAATCAACAAGAGCTCCTCCCTTTGATTTTATTCTCTTCATTCTATGCATAATAAATTCTACTCAGCGATTTTGCAGGAAGCCTTGAGAATCACAAAAATGGGGTGTGTGTATTTATTTATTTTTTGGTTCAGTGCCTGTGGAAATGGATTTTGGCTTGGATCACTTATAAAAAGGTCAGAGGCAAAACAAAGGGAAGGTCAAGGGATCAAGAGGGGTTATAATCAGAGGTTTAAAGTCCCTGGCATTCCCTCCCAGAGTCCTTTGCGAGCCATTTCCCTGGCTTGCAACCGGCCTACCTTAAACAGGCAGGGAGCCTGCGGGTCAGTCCCGGTGTCCACCACATAAATCCGTGAAGAGTTGAAACACGGAATGACCAACCGGTTGCGTTTCTTGGTGGTGTCTCCCAAGGGGCTGCTGCAAGTGTTCCAGCTCATGAAGTGAAGCTCATCATTAATGTAGGGCATTTGCAGCCGGTGAATAACCTAGTGGGGAAAGATCGGAGAGGCAGAGATTAAATGTGCCTTTTTTAATGTTGTCAGCTTGGGTTAGATGTCTCCATCTGTTTCCCAAAAGTTCATGATTTGCATATTTTTGGATAAAGAACACCATTTGCACAACAGAATTTGGCGAGTAGAAAGGTCTACTTCTGCTTGATACTTCTCTCTCTGAGCACAATGAGACTATATCTGCTGAAGAAAGCTCCGCATTGGTGACAGGAAGGGCATCCGGCCAGTAAACACTCAACTCCATTCAGTTGCCCAGACTCCTCCCCACAAGGGACTATGCGGTGGGGGGGGGGTTGTCATTAAAAGAAGGGGATGAAAGGTCTACTTCTGCTCGGTGGAAGATTGCATCGGTTGTGGATTGTTACTGACAGAATAGAGGTTTCTCTCCCGACTGGCAAGCAGGACAGTGACAGGACGGGCGTCCCTAAAACTCACAGCCTTTTTCTTCCCTTCCAGTCCTTCATGCCCTCTCTGCGCAAAAGTGCTCTACCATTCCAACCCTTGAGCAGAAGTGCTCGCATGTGTGAAGGCAAGAGCCGGCATCTGAGCATCACCTGCTTTCTTCATGGATTGTGAGCACGCCCAGTGCATTATAGCATAGGAGTCTGCGGTACCAGCTAATGATCCTTTAGGATTCCTACAGCTCTCATAGTTCCAGCCTCAGCTGCACCTGGTTAAGGTGTCTGTGCGTAGGTGTAACTGACCATGACTGCTGACACAAAAATGTGCAAATAGCAGATATGCCTGAGGATACCAGGAGATACCAAGGAACAGAACGACTTGAAACACGCTGGAAACGGCTGAGCTTTTCTGGGCTTAGAACAAAGGATTCCCTTAATTCGATTAAAGTAAATTGTTCCCAGGTTTCCAAGTGTTTTGGAAACTGAGAATGCATCTGAAGATGTTGATATAAATTTTCCTCAACTTATGACACCAATGGGAACGCCAGATATTAAAGACAGGCCCAAGGAAAGGGAAACCAAACAAGCCTTCACAACATCGTCCCAAAGAACTGAGCATCCTCATACTTGGCAATAAGTGGGAGATTTGGGATCCACATCCACCGTGGCGAGATAATCGGGCATTTGGGTTCCCGCCTTGGTTAAGACGCAGAGCACGTACATCAGCTCCTCTCGTGGTCCTAGGGAGAATAGCCACATTTTAGGCTCCTGGGCATGAAAATTAAAACAGTTCTTCTGAGGCACCACTGGTGTTCACCCATGCTCTTAGGGCGTTGGATTCACCCCTGCTGTGGACCGAATCATTGGTCAAGGGATTCTGATGCCAGATCAGTTGTCCCATGCCAAATGGCTCAACTTGTTCGTTGAGCTTGCTCCAACACACCACAACACGGCGGCTTAATATGAAGTGTGAGCCCACCTCTCACCTCTGCCCTTGGACTCAACATCTCTTGCCCTGCCCTTCGCTCCAGAACGGGAGGAGATCACCCCTCCTTACCTTTCATGGCATCCAAGGGCATCGGAGAGCAACATTCTTCCCCCTCTTTAAAAAAAGAAGAGAGAGATTTAGCTTCTGTGGATCAGAAGGGAGACACAGGTGTTTTCAGGAAGGTTGTGGACAGGCAACATCGGCGAAAACGCCAGGTGCCTCCGACACAAGAGATGGATGGACTTCCTCCTACCTTTGCTCGGCTGCTTTGGAAGCTCCTTCTTGGCATCTCTTGTTCTCTGTTTGAGCATTTCCATTGCTTTCCTTTGCTCTGCCTCTGCTTGCAGTCCTGAGGTTCTCCAGCTTGCTTACAGCCGGTTTATATATATCCCCTGGGAGCTGACCAAGTTTTGCTCCGCGTCCTTTGACAGAGGCTCTAATACTTTTGTTTCATCTCTTTCCCCTCTTGATTGTGTCCTCAGAAAGGCTTATCTGGATTCCCATCGCATCTTCCTGCTTGATAGGTTTGTTGACTCAGATCTAAATAACCAGATGAAAAGGGGAAAAAGCACTTTGAGAGTAACCTGTTGAGAGTAATTTGTTAGAGATGGAAGGCCGCCAGAAACAGAAGCTACAAAATTTGGGGGTGGTTTTATGATTTGAGGTTGAAGGAATGGAGCCCAGCCTGCACGTCATTTGCCCCTCAGGGTCAGTCCAGGATTTTTGAATTGGTTGACATCAAAGTTGCTTTTTCAAAAGATGTGTACTTCCTTTTTATTTTTAATAAGATATTTCATTTCTCATCCAAGAAGCATCCTCGATTCTTGGTTCTTTTGAAGTCTCGAGTGTCAGGGTTCCAGAAATTATCTGTTCCAATCAGTAACTCTGAGACAACCATAATCTCAAAGTGCTTTATTAAAACAGAAATTTTGCACCTCTGTGGAATTCCAAAACTAAAGTTTCCTCTCAGATTTCCCACAAGACTCAACCTACATCCACCCCTTTTCTTTCACATCATAAATCATGTGAACCAATCACCCTTCAGCTAAATTCTTGCTATACCACAGAGAATGACCTGGAAGGTTTGATATGTCTATTTTGTCTACTGAAAGCTACTCAACTGACAACAGCCGCCTTCCATCCTCCGCTGCTGTGTGGCAGCTTTTAATAAGGATCCCAAAGCTGAGATCGAGAAGTTAGAATTGCAACTGTCGCCGACATCTTCTCCAAATTCCAAGAAAGCTCTGTGCCACATCACATGGGTCCAGCAAGCACTCTCAGCTTTGTCCTAACCTAGATAACTTTTATTTTCAGTAGTGGTAACTTCAACCTTATCCTTGCCTTTTGAGATTATCCCAGTTTTTGCATTGAGGAGACGGGAAGGAGAGAGAATTAAGAGTTCTGCTGTTCTGGCAATCAAGCTGGAAAAGTACCATGTGGACATAAAAAGGAGAACATTGGTGCTGTGCCCTGTGTCTCATGTGCTAATAATAACAGATAATCAGAGTTGGAGGGGACCTTATAGGTCATCTAGTCCAACCCCTTGCCCAAGCAGGAGACCCTACACCATTTCTGATAAATGCCAGCCCAGTTTCTTCTTGAAAGTCTCCAGGGATGAGAATAGATAATTTCTGGAACCCTGACATTACTCTTCTACCCTCCTGGTTATGACCTTTGTTGGGTTTGATAGAAAACAGAGCTCTACTGACCAACATTCACGGGACTTCGTGGTAACATTGTCCCAAATGTGGGAGAAAGGATTCCAAGTCGGATCCCTCGGCATTCCCACGCCAGACAAGGGAATTAAGATCTAGGTGATCTCCAAAGCTCTTTTTCCAATTCTCACATTCTACTGTTGAAAGGTGTCAAAATGCCTTTCTTTCGAGGATTCGATTTTCCCGCTGGGAGAGCTCCGGCGCAAGGATACGGACAACTGCTTGAAAGCTGGATCTTTTTATTTTTCAGGAAGGCGGAGGACAGCGAGAAGTCTGCGTTCCTGGGCTAGCTAGCTTCTTATGGTAAGTCCCTGGTTTTTTATACCCTTTTCTCCCTTTGTAAGTTGATTTTGTGTGAGTGTTTGTATTTGTGCCTAATGTTTCAAATCCTGTTTGAGTTTGTCTTTATTCTCGCCGGAGGGCAAACTCCGTGGGGTACGGAAGGCAAACTCCGCGGGGTGGCCAGATTGTATTATTGGTTTTCTCTAATCTCTTTTAGCTTTAAGATAGTTTTTCATATTTGTTCTGCGGCAATCTCCTGTCTGTCCCTTTTGTAATTTATATTTTGTGTCTTTTGTCTGTTTGTTTTGCTTATTTGGTATGTCCTGTGTTTGTAAGGGTTTTCTAAATTATCTTTTTGTTTCCTTTTCTTATTTGTCTAGTTTTCTTAATTCCTTAGGCTTTTGTCTATAGGGATTCTTTAACACCCTTTTTTATTTGATTCCTTTTCCTATGTAAGTTTGTTTTCTGGCTGACCTGGTGTTCCCCTTGGGCTTTTCCTGTTTTTGTGACACTACTGTCTTCGTGAAGTTCCCTTTCCACACTACAGACTGAGACTGTTCAAAGTTTGATTCAGGTTCCATGGAGGAAGCCTCACCAGGCAATGGTTGACGCAAAAGTTACCTCGCGCGTTCCAAAGTTCCCTCGTTTTATCAAATAAAGGCTTCTCAAGCAACTGCAGGTGAAAGCAAACCCGTTTCAGGTTAAGGATCCAGGGGGAAATGATTGCTTATTTGGCTTTTGTTTGTCTTGCCGATCAATTAAACTGCTTAAAATGAAACTGTGAACACAGAGAGGAAGCCTTAGAGCCCTTGGCATTCCGCTTTCAAATGGACAGACTCACAAACTGCCTGAGAATCTCTCCTTCCTCCTCCTTTGCCACCTGCCCTTAATGTGGTGCTGAAGGTGTGACCTCTGAGGGCTGTTGGAGTTGCTTCAAAGTCCTGAATCAGGGCTGTCCCACAACCAGGGGATGACTCTGCTTGGGCACAGTGTGCGAGCGCCCCATTGTGGCAGAACAGGGCATTCTTCCCCCATCTGGAGGGAAAATCCCCCTCCTGCAGCTAACATTAATTGTGGCTTAAATCAGGGCACTCCAAACTTGGCAGCTTTAAGACTTTTGTGGACTTCAACTACCAGAATTCACACTGGCTGGGGAATTCTGGGAGTTGAAATCCGCAGGTCTTAAAGTTGCCATGGATGGAGAGCTAGTTTGGCATAATGGTGAATGGATTAGACAACTGGAAACCATAAATGTTAACCCTGTTCTAGGCACGAAAGCCAGACTGGGTGACTTTGAGCCAGCCCTTCTCTCTCAGCCCCAGGAAGGAGGCAGTCTTGGTCCTTCAGAGGCTTTCGAAAGATATTGCAAGAAAAACCCGTGTAGACTTTCCCCACACCATCCTCAAGAGCCAGGAGTGAAGCGAAGGATCACGACAACAACATCGTTACAGATTTCATCTCACCTCGCCAGACCTATGGCGCGTGGTTGAGGATTATGTGGCAAGTCAGTCATGAGATGAGAAGGAAACGTGGGAGGTGAAGATGGAGATAATTAGCTACTGACGTGTAATGCAAACATTTTGAATCCCACCACTGACAAAGGGATTTGTTTGATCAGCGCTAAATGTTCCATGGAGGAGGCTGGTCATAGAGCGAGGACAGGGATGAGGGGTGGAGTTTCCCTTGGGAAACAATAAGTGACTATTAGCCAAAAAGCAAGCAAGCACAACCCAAACTAAAACCCAGCCAGCTTCCCCTTTGAATTGGTCCCAGTCCCTGAGGATCCTGAGGGGCAGCCGGGGGCATCTTGTGGCTGATTCCCCTGATCTGATCTTTATGCACCGGGGGATCTCCTTCGTGGGGCGCCTCTCTCTCCTGGGAGATCTCTTCTTGGCTTCCAGCAGCTTCTCTGGGTGTCCGCCTGCCGGGATGGGGATCCCGTGTGGCCTTGCAGTACTTGCCCAGCCAGTCCGGCTCCCCCTTCCTCCTGCGGCCTCTTCCTCACCCTCGTCCGAAAGGGGCTTTTTCAAAAGGAAACAGAAGTTTCTTGGGGGTTTTTTCCCCCTTGAAAGCATTTTGCTTCCCATCCAAGAAGCTTCTTCAGTTCTGAAGAATCTGAGCTGAACTGAGAACTGAAGAAGCTTCGTGGGTGAGGAGCAAAACATTTTCAAAGGAAAAAAACCCAAGAAAGTCCAGTTGCCTTTTGGAAAAGCACCTCTGGGACCATCGTGCCCTGGATGATAGAGAAGCTCCATAGACCTTTAGGATGCTGATGTAGGAGATGACCAGGCTGAGGATGGGGTCAAGTGCACCGTCAGCCTGGAGCCCCTACGTGCCCCAAAGAGACCCAGGGCCAGCCCCCCCCCCCTTGAACTCCCTGGACCCTTACCTGGAGGCACGTAGATCAGATTTTTGTATATAGGTTGCAGGGCATAAATTTGTGGCGCTTTGGAATTGGAGCCCCCCATTCAGCCTCTAGCCAGCCTCCTTGGGTTGGTCAGCAGGACTCCGATGAAAGACCCCGCCCACTGCAAGAGACAGGCCCCGCCCACTGCAAGAGACAGGCCCCGCCCACTCCACAGGGAGATTACCAGCAGGCCACGGCTTACCAAGCAGGTGCCAAGCATGGAGATAAGCAGGCAAAGGACAAGTGAGATAAACAGGCGCTAAGCGCTTCCTTATCCCTACCGTGCTATGTGCCAGCCGTGCCTTCAGGTTGCTGGGCTGTGCCGAGGATGCTGCTCAGCCCGATCTAAGCAAGCCTCCCTCGTTTTTTCCCTCCGCTGAAGGAGACAGGCCAGAAGGCTGCCTTGCTAGGGTCCCCCCGCCCCCGAGCAGCATGACAGGCGTCTTCCCGAGATCCGTCTGCCGGCATTTGCAACTCAGGGTTGAAACTGTGGGGTCCTTGGTGCTCTCTGAGCTAGGTGGTCTCTTTGCGGACGTTTCATGACTCAACTAGGGAACAGCATCAGTGCTAGAAGGGAGCGAGGATTGTGCAAAGCCCCTCCCTTGTAGCACTAAAGGTTGGGTCATGAAAGGTCTGCAAGAAAACCACCCAGTCCTCCTCCTCCTCCTCCTCCTCCAAACCGCACTCGGCCACAAAGGGCTGTTTAAGGTAACCGGGCAGCTGTTGACCCATTGGGCCATTGTTTTCAAGGGCATTTCTTTACCTAAGCAGAGGCTCCAGAGGCAACCTACATGGGAGGGACCGGCTGTCTAGGGTGCCCCTCCCTCCCACCAAGACTGCCTGGAGCTGACCACGGAGGAAGGAGGGGAATCAAGGGGGGCTTCCGGTCCAGAAGGACATTGTGGCTGACAGCCTCTGAAAGACCAGGGGACACAAGGGTGGGGCATCACCCAGTCCTGGCTCTGCCAAAGGCCATCAGCAAATGGGTGGTGAATGCCACCTGCCCCCCCAGCCCAAAGCCAGACTGAACCCGGTCCAGGTAATCCACTGGATCTGAGGCGGGGCTGCCATGGGGCCTACAGCTCTGGGGTGGTGACCGTGCCTGGCACCAGGTCCAGCTTCCGCTCCTCCTCTCGCTTCCCAGGCTACCCGTTCGCCTTCCTTCCCGGGTGGAAAAGGCCGAGCACTCGCAGGCGGATCTGCTGAGTCTTCATCCCGTATACCAGCGGGTTCAGCATGGCGGGCAGCAGGACATACAGGACGGCCAGGATGATGTGGAGGCAAGCAGGGACGTGTTTGCCAATCCGGTGGGTGAGGAAGGTGAAGAGGGCAGGCACATAAAATGCCAAGATGATGCAGGTGTGAGCAGCACAGGTGCCCAGGGCTTTGGCCCGGGCATCTCGCGATGGCCGCTGGAAGACGGCCTGCAGGATCATAGCGTAGGACGTGGCAATGAGCCCCAGGTCCAGCCCCACCACCAAGACAGCCACAGAAATGCCATAGGTCCGGTTGATCAATGTATTGGCACAGGTGACCAGCTTGATCAGGGCCATGTGTTCGCAGTAGGCGTGTGGGATGACCTTGCAGAAGCAGTAGGGCAACCTCTTGAGAAGGGCAGGGCAGGGGATGACCAATATCGCCCCTCGGGCAATGGCTGCCAACCCCATCTTGGCAACCGCTGTGTTGCTGAGGATGGTTGCGTAGTGCAGTGGGCAGCAGATGGCCACATAGCGGTCGAAGGCCATGGCCAACAAGATGGCAGAGTCCACTATGGAGAGGGTGTGGACCAAGTACATCTGAAGCAGGCAGGCACCGAAGCCGATCTCCCTGGAGCCCGTCCACATGATGCCCAGCATCTTGGGCAGGATGGTGGTGCTGAGGAGCAGGTCGTTCACAGCCAGCATGCAGAGGAAGAGGAACATGGGCTTGTGGAGGTCAGGCTCCCTCTTGACGACCAAGAGCACCGTGATGTTCCCCACAAAAGTCACCACGTAGACGAGGCAGAGCAGGAAGCCGATCCAGAGGTGGGAAGCTTCCAGGCCAGGAATGCCCACCAGTATGAAGGAGGCCTGGCCCAGGTCTGCTGTGCCGTTGACCGGGGCCCTCATGGCAGGCCTCCCACCTGGCGTGCTCCAAGCGGCCTCTGGCTGGAAAAGACAAAAGACGGTCCCGGACGGTCATAGAGTTCTGGGCTTCCTGAGGGGCCACCTGGGACCCACCCTGGGCTGACACCTGCCTCCCTCACCCATCAGTCGGTTCTTGTATCCCAGCAATCCTCGCCTGGCCCAGAGGCCACGTGGCTCCCTCAGGTGCTCTGCCCATCCTTCCCTGCAGCTCCTGAGACAAGGGCCACGCCTGCCACCTTCAGCCTACCTTGCCTCGCTGGCGCCCTGCCACAAAATGCAGGGGAGGGGGAGGGGAGAGTGTGGAATTGGCAGGGGAAGGAAGGGAGGGAATGACAGGGTGACAGGAACTGAGGTGTCAATCAGGAACGAACCAGTCGATCAGAATTCGAAACTCCACCAAAGAGGCACCAAACTTCAAAGCCATTCCCATCTAACACGAATCCTTATTGGAGGGGAGCCCAGGGAAGTGGGGGGAAACACAGGTTTTGCCCAGAAATATTCAGATCCAGCTTTGCTTGGGCTGTATCTGCTTGGACTTAGCACAAGGGAACCTTTCGCTTCAACGAGGGAGCCGAGGGTCTTTCTTTCCTAAGTGGCCAAGTTGGGACAAGCCTGACAGGAGAACCCACAGATGCAGAGCAGCCACAGAAGGGGATCTTCCCTGATCCCTCGGAGATCAGACTCCTTGGAAGGGAAGAACTTGAAGGACCTTTCAAAGTCCAATGCCCCCCTCCACCCCCAGGAGGGAAACGGGTCTGGCAGTAGCTCCCTTGTTCTGCTGCTCCCTGACAACCTTCCAGCCTCATCTATGGGCAGATCAGCTGCCCCT
>NC_142013.1:105290-123365 GCF_049901735.1 Notechis scutatus | reverse complement strand
CACACACACAGAATGGGGGAGGCTGGTATCCCTCACTCCCAAAACGCCCCCTCCCAGTCTGTGCATGGGACCCCCAGCAATGCTGCCATCAGCTGCTCCCCTGCAGGGAAGTCCTGGATTGTCTGGGGGAGGGGAGGAGAGGACAGTGGCCACTCCCCCCATTGCTTGGCCTTTGTTGGGAGACCCCTAAAGGCGAGATTCCTTCCCGGGGCTCCCAAAGAGCATCCAAACGTTCCTGGCATCAAGTGGGAAAGAAGCCTAAAAGGAAAGAAACTCCTGCACCGGCTGCGATTGGGGCTCGGAGGGGATAGGAAACCCCCTCCTTGCGAGCCCCCGCCCGCTCCAGCCTGCCCTCTGGCGGGACCCCTTCCTGGGAGGCTCCTCCCTGCCAGACCCTCTTGCAGCCTCTTGGACCCGGGGAGGCTGGGGGCGCATATCTAGGTGCAAAGGGCGGGGGGGACACAATGTACCCGGGAAGAAGCCCTCCCCCTCTTCCCCTCCCTCCCCGGGACTTCCCATCAGGCTGGGGAGCGAGAGAAGCCGAGGCGCGCAAGAGGCAGACGCGCGCATGCTCAGTCCCTTTCTTGAGGCTCGCAGGCCGCCTGGCGGAGGGCGCCCTGGTGGTCCCGGCCAGCCACGGCAGCTCCCTTGCGAGAGGGAGGCAGGAGAGGGACGCGCTTTGCGCCCCAATCCCAGCGGCCTTGAGACCTAGACGGGTTCGGGGAGGGGATGATGGGACACGGAGGAGCTCAGCTCTCGAGAAAGGCCCAGGGACGCCCTGTAGTCGTACTTCATGGCTTATAGAGAGTTCGTCTCTCTCATCTCCGCCTGCCAGAGCAGAGTGCAGCGCAAGGGTTAAGCCCAGAGAGTTGTGACATCCTAGAGCGGAAAGGAGGACCCGCTTCCTTCCGCGTGGAATTTTCTACTCCCCCCACCGTACATAAATCACTGTGGGCAACGTCCTCTCGCGCATGCTCTGTTCGCCTCTGAAGCCGCCCAGGATCGGAGGCTTCAGGATGGGCGGGGGGTCGGAGGAGGCAATCCGGCTTTGCTTTGCTCTCCCCCGGACTTGGCCCCTCCCTTTGCCCCGCCTTGGACTGCTGGGGGGCGCTGGGGGACTTGGCGTGCAGGAAACTGATAATAGTCTTTCCATTACAATTCTCATCTCATTTTAACTTTATTCACTACTTTATTAAATATAAATTAATATTCTTACAGTAAATTCCCATTTCCATATCTATTTCAATTAAATCTATGTCTGGTTTAACAATAATCCTTAAAAGAAAAATATCAGTTCCATTCTTTTCCATTTTTAAATCTATGTTCTTATATATCACACGACACGTTACCTTGCAGAATCCCCTTCCTGTTGTTCTTCTTCTACCCATTGTCTCTCATTCTCCTGACTGTATAATTTTTTTCATTGTTGTTTGCTTTCTACTTCCCATCATTTTCTGGTCCTTTCTCTTAATTCCCCCTTTTTCCTTTATAATTTCTCTCCATTTCTTATTCCAATTATTTATTTTATCCCCCTCCCTGTCTTGATTTCTCCTCTGTAATTCCCTCTTCTGCTGTTTCCTTTTCCTTTGTTTAATTTTCCAAACAATTCCCCCTTTAATTATCACATCAAACCTCACATTTTTAATTCTTTTTTCTTAATGTTGTTCCTCTTGTTCTTTAGGGCTGGTTTCCTCTTTATTTCACTCCTCCCCCTCTGTTTCTCTTTGTTCTTCTTTAATCTGCATTACCATTTCTAATTTTTGTAGTATAATGCTGTATGTTAGGGATAACATTAGTTACCTAACTTAGTTTGGTTAAATATAATATATGTTAGTTAGTTTAAATGTGTGTGTCACTTTAAACTGTAAGCCAAGTTTTTGGGTGCGGTTGTAAATCGCCATAAGAGGGAGCAAGAGAGCTCACTGTTCGCCGGCTTTTACTGGAATGCTGACAGAGAAGGATTGATGGTGATTACTGTGTACGTTTGCTGAGAGAAGAAAAGAAGGTTTGATTTTGCTTCATATCTCTGACTGCAAAAGAGATACATCATTGGACTGATTGTTTGTGAGTTGAACGACCTATTTTCTACACTGGACTTTTGCAAACTGAATAACCCTCGGACTGTCTGAACTTAGTGTATGACATATGGACTGCTTTGACTATGCTATAACTCTTGCTGGAATAAAAACTGTCTTACTGATTGTAAAGCTACAACAACGCTTTATCTCACACACACTCTCTGTCTGCTTGACTGCCGTTGCACGTTCTGCTAGGGTGCTGTATCCCTAACACTGTACATTTCCAAGCTTTCTTTCATCATTTCCTTCCTAATTTGTTGTTCCAATTTTATTTCCACACACATTTCTCCCATTTTGTACACTACTTCTTCTTTTATTTTCCTTTCTTTAATATTTATGTCCAATCCAATTTTCTAGCAGTTTATTGCAACCAGCGTCCCTTATATTAAATTTCAAGAGTCAGTGTCCATAAATCTTTGTTTCCAGCTTCCTTCTGTTGATTTCTTTTCCAACTTTTTCACCAAATAATCCCAGGGCAATTTCTTCATGTATCTTTTTTCCCTTGTAATATTCTAGTATTTCACTTTTCAGGGTTTTATTTTATTATAATGGAATTCCTTTTGTTTCCTTTCAAATTCCAATTTTAAAAAGACCAAGCACTTTTCAAAGAGTCACTGAAATTTTCCCTTTGCCATGAAGTGGCGGGCTCAGTTCTGTTTCAACATTCCACCCTTTCTTTTCCCTTTTTCCCTTTTTAAACTTTCATTAATTTCATTAATTCCAGTTATTAGCCATTCTTTCTTTTTAACACGTTCAACTTCAGCGTTTCATTATGCCTATTTAGTGCCAAAATCCAAATAGTTCCCCTGCCTCTTTTCCGATGTAGAGGCCAGGCAAGTCCTGGGAAGAGGGAAGCCCAAGTCCCATGTTCCACTGCCACTTTTTTTCATACATGGGGCACTCAGGGGAAAGCAAAGCCCAGATCCATAGAGAGGGCTAGGAAAGAGGAAGGGATTTGAGGAGGCCCCCATTTCTGGGAAGAGACTAACCTAGTTTATGAGTCCCTGGTTGAATGCTGGGGGACGCAGCCCGGGGTTTCTCCAGCCTCACTTGGGCTCCATGTCTTTCCAGGAGAGGCTCCTGTCAGGAAGAAGCCATTCAGGGCCGGGTCTTCAAAGGGGGATCTGGGGTTACCTGGGAGGGAGAGTGGGAGAGGGAGGGAGGGAGACACAGAGAAAGAAAGAAAACATATTCAGCAACCTGTGAGTTAGCCAAGTCTTGGTGCAGGGCTTTAACTCCTCACCTCAGGGGAAAAGGTAGACATGCATTTTCCAAACTTGGAACTTGAAGATGAAGGGACTTTAATTCCCAGAATTCCCTGCCCAGCATGATGAAGTCCATGCATTATTGGGTGGGGAACTCTGGGAGTTGAAGTCCGTTCCTCTTCAAGTTTGAAAAACACTCATGCAGACCAACCTCTCTCCATGCGTTGCCTCCATTTTGAGAAACAACAGAGACCCCTGAAGAGACCCTCAGTCATTGGCCGGCTTGCAGAATGCAGAAAACGTGGTTTCTTATGGCCATCAGAAGTGAAACATGCCACCGTGAATTGGACTGACCCTCAATATCCCCTAAAGACCCGGATCCTGGTTTGGGAGCCATCCCAGCTGGTTCTGAGGCCGCCCTGGAGCCAAGCCTGGGTCGCCCTGTGAATCCGGCCCCTTCCTGGTCCTTCAGGCTCAGGCATAGTCGCCCAAGCTCCCCGGATCCTGAGTGAGGCTCTCCGGTCGCAAACCTCCTCCTCCTCCTCCTCCTCCTCCTCCATGGCCGCTGCTCTCCGGCTGGGACCCCTGAGCCCCCTGGCTCCTCCCTGGAGGATGGAAGAGCCTCCGCTGGGCCTCCCTTTGGGGCCTCTGCTAAGGGCACGGCTGGGGCTGAGGACGATGGGGGCTGGAGTCCAGGCCTTTGGGAGGCCCGCATGGGAACCCACTCGATCCGGGCAGGACAGAGATCCACCCGGAGGACCTGGAAAAAACCCCTGGGAAGCAGCCCCTCCCTCCTTCCTCCCAACGCCTGGCAGGAGGGAGGGAGAGAGAGAGATTTGGATGGATGGGTAGATATAGATAGATGATAGAGATAGATAGAGATAGATAGATAGATAGATAGATAGATAGATAGATAGATAGATAGATAGATAGATAGATAGATAGAGATGGATGAGTAGATATAGAGTGATAGAGATAGATATAGATATGGATGGATAAATAAATATAGAGATAGATAGATAGATAGATAGATAGATAGATAGATAGATAGATAGATAGATAGAGATGGATGAGTAGATATAGAGTGATGATAGAGATAGATAGAGATAGATATGGATGGATAAATAAATATAGAGATAGATAGATAGATAGATAGATAGATAGATAGATAGATAGATAGATAGATAGATAGATAACGTGTTTCTCCAACAATAGGGCCTCCACCAATAGGCCCAGCATGATTTCTAGGCATGAGGTGAAATTAAGCCCCACTCCCAAAATTTAGGCCTATGCGTTTCCCCATCATTTCTCACATCGTTTGTTAGAACTACACGAGGTGAAGAGAAATGGGGGGAAGGGCGGGGGTGGGTGGGGAGAAAACTTGCCTTTAGGACGGCCCTGCAGGTAGCCTAGGCTAGAATACCCCGATTTACTGAGAGAACATCAGCCGATAGAAGCTCCCCGAAGGCAGAGTCCCCAGCCGCTTCGGGATGAGGCGTGGCTACCCGTGGCCCCTCGCCTTTAGGCAGTGTCTCTCGGACGATGGAAGCTCCCCAAGGGCAGTCACCGGCCACTTTGATCGGCTGATAGAAGCGGCCTCCCGGCGAGGGGAGTGTGCATGGGCGCTTGCCCCGAGACCGCTTCTACCGGCCGATCGAAGTGGCTGGTGACTGCCCTTGGGGAGCTTCCATCGCCCGAAAGACACTGCCTAATGGCGAGGGGACATGGGCAGCCATGACTTGCCCTGAAGCAGCTGGGGACTCTGCCTTCGGGGAGCTTTCGTCAGCTGATAGAAACAGCCTCATGGAGAGGTACGTGCATATGGGCCCCTCTAGGTGGGGGAGTTACCCCTGAAAAGACGGACTAGCCATTTATTCGGGGGTCAAAAAAAAAAAAGGCCTGGCCTTATTTTGTGAGAAACACGGTAGGGAGGTAGGTGGGTAGGTAGGTAGATAGATATGGATGGATGGGTAGATAGAGATAGATGATAGATAGAGATAGATAGAGATAGATATGGATGGATAAATAGATATAGAGATAGCTAGATAGCTAGAAAGAAAGAAAGAAAGAAAGAAAGAAAGAAAGAAAGAAAGAAAGAAAGAAAGAAAGAAAGAAAGAAAGAAAGAAAGAAGAAAGAAAGAAAGAAAGAAAGAAAGAAAGAAAGAAAGAAAGAAAGAAAGAAAGAAAGAAAGAAAGAAAGAAAGAAAGAAAGAAAGAAAGAAAGAAAGAAAGAAAGAAAGTGTTATGTTTGGAGAGTAATGGAGACCAGACATCTGACCAGTGACTTCAACTCTTTATTAACAGTAAATAGAACAGAACAGAGCAAGCTATGGGTAGCAGTAACCCCTTTTATAGGGTTGGCTGCTACCCTGTTAACCAATACTAAGTGCATCAAGTTCAAACTAATAACCAATAAGAAGTGTCCTAAGCTTGGCCAATCAGGGCCTTGTTATGAACCAATCCTTGTTCATTGTTTAAGGACCAATCAAATGTGCAGGCTTCCAAAACCTGCTTTGCATGTAGGCTTAGTAATTTTATTCATTCACAACACCCCTCCCCCTTGGGTTCCGTTTGAGGGGAGCCGTAACAAAATCTTCAAGGTAGACAGGCCATTTGGTCTGTCTGGATGATTTCCGTGGCTCCACCGGGTTTGTTCTCAAGTCCGGTTCTGGTGGAGCATTTGGATGATCTTTATTAAGTTCCGTTTCGCTGCACGGTGATTCCGTGCTGCTACCGTTGTTGTTGTCTCCGCCAATCAGTGTTTCTTCGGGGTTTCGCAGTTCAGTTTCCCCCGTGTTCAAGTCCCATGGAAAAGTCAACTCCCTCCCTGCTTCAATCCCTGGTACTTCGCTGGGCCGTAGGTTTTCCGTTGGCCTGCTATCCGTCATATCGAAGTCAATTTCCTCGCTATTGCCTCCCCGCTCAGTTGGTGAACCCGGGGAGCCTTGGGCGCTGGGTAGTAATCTTGAACGGAGTTGGTCTATGTGGCGTTTCCACACCCTCCCATCGTCTGTTAGAAGGCGGTAAGATTTAGGCCCAGTGAGGTGGGTAACGGTTGCGGGTATCCATAAAGGGTCGCCGGAGAAGTTTTTGGCAAAGATTAAATCGCCTACCTTAAATTCCCGGCATTTGCTGCTGGAGCCGAAAGGCTTTTCGGGTGCGTATGCGGGTGGAGCCGGTCGAGGTGCGATCGTAGTTTCCGCCCATAAGAAGTTCTGCGGGCGTTTTGTTGGTAACGCTGTGGGGCGTGATGTGCTGCAACAATAAAATCCGATTGATTTTCTCATCGATGTTTCCAAATTCCATTTTGTGGAGGGTCTTTTTACAAACTGTACCATGCGCTCTGCACGCCCGTTCGCCGCAGGGTGCGCGGGCGAGGTCAGCGCATGGCGGATGCCCCGGTCAGCAAGATATTGTTCAAATGGTAATGCTGTGAACTGTGGGCCGTTATCCGAGACGAGGACGTCTGGAAAACCATGTGTGGCAAATAACCTGTTTAATTTGTTGATAAGTGAGTCCGTTGTAGTTGTGCTCATTCGATGGATCTTGAGCCAATTTGAATAGGCATCGACTGTAATAAGGAAAGTGTGCCCTTTTGTAGGCCCCGCAAAGTCAATATGGATACGGGACCATGGTCCTCTCGGAGTTTCCCATTCGGTTGGGCTTGCTTTAGGTGGGGCGTTGCTGACGTCTTGGCAACGTTGACAAGTAACGACCCAGGCCTCGATTCTTTTCTCGATTCCCGGCCATCAGGCGTAGCTCCGTGCGAGTGCTTTCATCCGCACGATGCCCGGATGTCCGTCGTGCAATACCGCTAAAACAGTTCGTTGCAGTTTGCTCAGGATTATGACTCTATCGCCCCACAAGATGCAGCCCTTTTGAGAAAACAGTTCGGTTTGGCGTGCTTTAAACGGCGCCCATTCAGGTGATAGCTGTTCTGTTGGCCAACCACGCTCAACCCAGCGTAGGAGGTGTTGCAGGACCGGATCTCGTTTTGTCTCGAGGGCAATGTCTCTCGCCGTCAATGGCGGCGCGTGTAGAGTCTCAATTTGCAACGTTGTGATGGTTGGGGCTGGATCTTCAACCGATTCTGGAAGCGGTGTTCTGCTCAATGCATCAGCGTAGAGAATTGATTTCCCCGGGCGGTGTTGCAAGGTTTAGTTGTACGCCGCCAAGAATTCAGACCAGCGGGTCATTCTGGGGGACAATATATACGGGGTTGGTTTATTACCCGCAATAATCCCCAGTAGTGGTTTATGATCAGTAATTATTGTAAACGCACGCCCATACACATATTCATGAAACCTTTTAACTGCCGCCACAATAGCTAAAGCTTCTTTATCCAGCTGACTATAATTTCTTTCAGCTTTAGCTAAAGTTCGTGAAAAAAATGCGACGGGAGCTTCTGCTCCATTCGGTAATACGTGGGCCAGGATTGCTCCAACCCCAAAAGGTGAGGCGTCACAAGTGATAGTTAACGGCAGAGTCTCGTTGTACTGCATAAGTACAGAATCAGAAGTTAGCAATTTCTTTACTTGTTGGAAAGCGTTTTGTTCACATTGTCCCCAAACCCACGTTGCTTTTTTGTCTAATAGTCTATGTAATGGTTCAGCTACGGTTGCTTTATTGGGTAAAAAGACGTTATAAAAATTGATAAGTCCAAGGAACGCCTGTAGATCTGCCTTGTTCCTTGGAGTGGGGGCCTTCTTGATTGCCTTTAATTTGTCCTCAGTGGGATGGATTCCTTGACTGTCCAGGAGGTATCCCAAAAACTCCACCCTTTCTGTACATAACTGGCATTTATTTTTTTAACTTTGAGGCCTGCGTTTTGGAACCTTTGTAAAACTATGCGGAGTCGTTTTTCTAGAATGTCTCTGTTCGGGGCGGCGATGAGCACATTGTCGAAATATGGTACGACCCCTCTTATTCCTTGTAACAGCCTTTCCATTAAGCTCTGAAAAATTCCAGGAGCGACGCTCACCCCGAACTGGAGCCGGTTGCATTTAAATGCGCCCCTATGCGTGACGATAGTTTGCGCCTCCGCGGTGGCTGGATCTACAGGCAATTGTTGATATGCCTGTGCTAGGTCTAGTTTAGCGAAAACTTTCCCTCCACCCAGGGAATGGAGCAGGTGTTGCACTACCGGCACTGGATACGCACTTTGCTGAAGTGCGTAGTTTAGGGTGGCCCGGTAGTCTCCGCAAATTCTCAGTGACCCATCAGGCTTGATAGGCGTCACTATTGGGGCGTGGTCTGTGGATAGGCGTGGTCTGTGGGTTCCAGCACGCCCTGTTCTATTAGCTTATCGAGTTGTTCATCGATTTTAGGTTTCAGGGCAAACGGCACCCGACGCGGCTTAAGGCGGATGGGTGCTACCTCTGGGTTCAAGTTAAATGAGATCGGGGTCCCCTTGTACTTGCCTAGTCCGTTCGCGAAAACGTCTTGGAATTCTTGCACGAGGGCTTCCTCCCAATCGTTGCTCTCGGCACGGTGGACTCCGGCTACAGTGATTCCAAGCGGTCTGAACCATTGAAGGCCTAAAAGACTAGGCCGGTCACGGTCCACGACAGTCAGTGGCAGTGCGACGGTGCGGTCCTTGAAAGAGACCTGGAATCGACGGGACCCGACAACAGGAATTCGGTTACCCTGGTAATCTTTGAGGATAACCCTTTGAGGGTTTAGGTCTTGGCGGTGAATCGTCGGAATGAGCTGTTGAAGCGTCTTCCAGGACACCATCGAGAGGGATGATCCTGAGTCCACCTCCATTACACAAGGTTTATTTTTGATAGCGACCTCTACTCGGATTTTCACGGCATCAAGGGATGTAGCGTGGCCTATGGTAATTGTTTGGTGGGTCTCTTCCCGCCTGGTTTCTTCACGCCTGGTGGAAGTGGTGGACGGTTTGTTTCTGTAGGAGTGGCTTCCCCATTGGTGATTCAGTTTGTCTCGGGGTGTGCCGAAGAATCCTGAAGACTGGTATTCGGCCTGTCGGGGTTTGGAGTTTTGTTTGCTTCTGCAAACCTTTGTGATGTGACCTCTTTTCCCGCAAACGCGGCAGAGTGCGTCGAGGAATTTGCAGCTGGATCGTGGGTGATTCGCTCCACACCCTGCACACGGTCGAAGTGAGCATTGTGTGGACTGGTCTCGTTCCGTTCGGAGTCGGTTGACCTCTTCCTCATCGCTCTCTGACGGGGATTCTAGGTCTTCGTGGTGAGTCGATACCGGGTGTCTCTCTGAGCGAGGCAAGGTATCGTTGGCGAGTTGGCGTGGTGGTGCGCTAGTGCACCGCATTCGGGCTGCCGACTTTTTGGTTGCCTCCGCTGCAGTGGCTTCTTTAAGGGCATCGGTGAGGCAGATGTCCCCCTTAGCCATGATTTTACTCTGGATCGAGCAGTCTTCTAGGCCCAGAACTAGGCGGTCACGGAGGGCTTCTTCTAAGTCAGAGAACCCGCAGAGGCCTCCAAGGTTGCGGAGGTCTGCGACGTAGTTGGCAAGATTCTCGCCTTTCCGCTGGTTCCTCTGGTAATATTCATGTCTCCTGACTAAGGTTGGCACAGTGGGAGCGTAATGGGCCCGTAGCAAAGGCTCGAGGACGTCCCAGTCCATCGCTTTTACTTCGGCTGGCTTGGCAAGTGATTTTGCCATTTTAAACACGGTAGGCCCGCAGTTGGTTAGAAATACAGCTCTTTTTTTGCTGGCTGTTGCATCTTTCAAGTTATTGGTCTCCAGAAACATCTCGAACCTATCCATGTACGACTCCCAGTCTTCGGTTTCTGGGTTGAATGGAGCGGGTGGTACGGCACCGCTGGCCATGTTGCCGTTGATGGTGCGTGTTCGACCACGTGCTCTGTGTGTTGCTCTGTAGATCAGTCAGCTCTTCGGTCTCCGTATCCCACCCTCGTCGCCAGTGTTATGTTTGGAGAGTAATGGAGACCAGACATCTGACCAGTGACTTCAACTCTTTATTAACAGTAAATAGAACAGAACAGAGCAAGCTATGGGTAGCAGTAACCCCTTTTATAGGGTTGGCTGCTACCCTATTAACCAATACTAAGTGCATCAAGTTCAAACTAATAACCAATAAGAAGTGTCCAAAGCTTGGCCAATCAGGGCCTTGTTATGAACCAATCCTTGTTCATTGTTTAAGGACCAATCAAATGTGCAGGCTTCCAAAACCTGCTTTGCATGTAGGCTTAGTAATTTTATTCATTCACAACAGAAAGAAAGAAAGAAAGAAAGAAAGAAAGAAAGAAAGAAAGAAAGAAAGAAAGAAAGAAAGAAAGAAAGAAAGAAAGAAAGAAAGAAAGATAGGGATGGATAGATAGCACCTGCAGAACTTACAGTCCATTCTTTATTTAAAAAAACTAAGAAAAATCAAAATATAAAGAATCTTGGTGTATTATAGGAACATGGTAAGATAACACAGGAATGACAAGAAAATAAAATAAAAAATTCCATCCATTCTATATTTTTCTCCCTATTTACCCAACGATCTAGTCCACAAGTTGTCACTTTCCTGCTTCTAAAAGCTTTAATCTCAAAATTAATATTGCTAGAAAAGATGGGAAATGAAATTTCATTTCAGGTACAAGCAATTTTAAAACCGGCTGCAATTAAGATCAATATATGGGATTATGACATAAAACAGAACTCCAAACAGGGTCTAGTCTTAACCTGGGGCAGAGTTCAAGGGTGCAGATTGTCATTAGAAGACAGGCAACACTACAGTTAAATGGCATTAACTTAGAAGCGGCACCAAACTCCATAGCTCTGGGTGACCTTCCCCAGCAATCTCTGGAGACAAGAGGCCATGTTGAAGGACAGCAGAAGTCAATTCCTTGGGTGCTGAACTCTCTTCCCAGCATCACTTTCTGGACTTGCCCTGACTGGGAGGAAGGACCACAACCACAACAAAACAGTGCCCCCAGGGGTATATCTGTAATTTTTACTAACATGGTTTATTCCAGCCTCTCCTCTGCAGATGAAGCCCAGAAAAAGTTCAGGATCCCAAGAGGAGAAGTTGCTTCTTACTGTAATTATGACCATCTGGGCCTTTGAGACCTGTGATGCTATATCTCCAGTTTTAGACTTCGATGTAGACATCAGATTGAAGCCACATGAAAAGGATCTTCTATCAGAAAAGGATAAATTCCTTGGGTGAAGCTCTCTGGGACCAAGTTTTGGGACAGGTACAGGCTCTGCTCTTGATTGCACCTTTCTCTCCTTTGCAGATGAAACTGAGTGGTTCTCTGCTTAGATCAGGAAAGCCACTGGCACTTCTCAGAGTCTTTGCATTTTTCCAACTGTTCCTGTTGTTTGTGTTAGAAACAGGAAGTGGATTGATTAATGCCATGAATGATGGACCTCCTGCTTCTGCTTCTGCTGCTGCTGGTGTCCCCATCAGTCTGTGGGAAGCTGAGAAGGAAATGCCCATTGAGTTTGGAGCACCAGGGTGGGTACAATCCAT
The DNA here is from genome assembly GCF_049901735.1 of Notechis scutatus. Taxonomy (NCBI): domain Eukaryota; kingdom Metazoa; phylum Chordata; class Lepidosauria; order Squamata; family Elapidae; genus Notechis; species Notechis scutatus. The sequence continues at coordinate 111,615 of NC_142013.1, read as the reverse complement.
GGAGCTTTTACAGGCCAGGAGACCATCTCATTGGTGTGGTCACAGCTGCAACATATGTGTCGCCTATAATGTGGCCTTTCAACAGCCCTCCTTCCATACCTGCTCCTTCGTAAGTCATGCAGGGTGATGGAGTTGCACTCCCTCCATGTGCAATTCTAACACTCTCCTTTTCTTCTTATTTCACTTATTTTTGTACCTCAGCACCTGTCTAATTTCCTGAATGATTTTGATTTCCATGGCTTCCCTTTTTTGCCTTACTTTGTGGAAGAGAATAAAATCCAAAGATGGAGTTTTTAAAAAACCTGAATGAAATCCAGATGATTTTCCTTTCTCAGTTCATTCCTGTGTTCATCACTTGAATAATGACCTTTGTTTAAGTAGTGACTGAAACAATTGTAGTTGCCTCTCTCATTTGCATAATTGATCATTCGATTTGGATCAATGTTGGCCTAAGGCTTAGTAGGTTTGTGAAGGATTATATATTTTTAAAACATTTGTTGTTGCTATTGAATATAATAACATGAATATTGTTTTTCAATAGGAAGAGTTCTACTCTAACAGATACCCTAAAAGCAATTTTTTCTATTCAAATGGTCAGCAAGAATTCCCAGCTCCTGCACAATCTCACGCTTGGTTGCAACATCCATGACAACTATATAAGCACTTTACGCACTTCAGATGCCTTGCTGGACATTCTTTCCACTGGAGAAGCCAATGTCCCCAACTATGGCTGTGGGAGGAAGGACAACCTCCTGGCTCTGATTGATGCAGCTGCCAGGGACATCTCCATCCACATGTCAACATTTGTAGGCACCTACAAAGTCCCACAGGTTTGTGTGTTTTTGTCTATCTGGTAAGGTGAGTGGGGTGGTGGGGATGAACAACACATCCAGTATCTTCATAGAATTCAAGAGCAGCTTTTCAGAATATTAGGGAACATATCAACGATGTTTTAGTCTATTATTTTCATCTTCAAATTGACCATTAAAGGCCTGAAGAGCCATAAGGTCCCTAGAGGATATTCTACTGAATATTCTACTATTGAAAAACTATCCAGGTTTTGAGGTCCTCCATTAGCATGTTCATTTTCACATATCAATAATATCTGCCTTATCCAATTGGAATCAAGTTGGCAATAGTCCTGTCTATGTATAAAAAATATTCAGACCAAGAAGAGTATCTTTGGGATGGATAAAAGGAGTTCAGCTCCTGCCCTCATAGATAATTGTTAATTTACACAATTTCTGCTTTGTATAAATTCAGGGTATATAATTATTGGGTTAAAATTAAAGTGATGAAACAGATATAGTCCCAAAACAGACAAAATTTCAATTAAAGACTTATTGGATTGTACAACTGTCTACGATTGACCTCACCCCTTTCCTAAGAGGTCTGTAGGGGGCGTGCATAAGCGCACCAATGTGCCTACTGTCACTGTCCTACCATTTCTTTTTATTTTTTTGTTATATGTATCCATTTCATGTACTCATAACTATTCTGTTAGCAGTTGTGCTCTTGTACATCTAGAGAAGAAGCTGAAAAATTGCTTCACAAAGAATTTGGGATGTAGAAGCTGAGAAAGAGGTTTTAGTACTCAAAAATAGCATATAATACAGCCCTATATCCTAGATCCAGAGATTTTATCTAACATCTGCAAATTTGAATCTAATTGTTGGAATTGTATGGGTGACACAGAAATTTACATTGCATTTGTTATTGTTTTGTTTTGTTTAATATGATTTTGCGTTCCATTTTTATAGACAATCTTGTTAATATTCTGCCTTAAATATTTTAAACCATGACTAAGGAGCAAAGTATTCTTATATATTCATCAAAACAAAATTGGGTTTGTCAATAAGTAATATTTTGGAGTTGATCTGGACCACATTATAACACAGCATTCTTCATTACTTTTTCAGATCACTGCTAGAAGTCCTTCAGAGGCTCTGAGTGACAAAAGGAGATTCCCATTTTTCCACCAAATGCTCCCCAAAGAAGGATTCCAATACCCAGCAATTGTCCAGCTGCTCCTCCATTTCAGATGGACCCTGATTGGCCTCTTTGCTTCAGACACAGAAAATGGAGATAATTTCATGAGGACTTTCCCTCCGATGCTTGTCAGGAGTGGAATTTGTGTGGTTATATCAGAAAAATTCACAACAATTGGACAAACAGCACCCCTCAGGGAGGCCCTCTCTAAGTGGAGACAAATCAACGTCTTTGTCCACTTCATAGAATTTATTCCCATCTGGATCAGAATTTTTCCTTTCCATGAAGCACTTATGCATTTGCCAGGATCCATTGAAGGGAAAGTCTGGATCCTCACAAGTTTTGCAGCGTATCCAATAAAGAAGCACTTACCTCTCAAATACATCCATAGTATTTTGAATTTTGGTTATCTGTCAAAAAAAAGGCCAACAGATGCTGCCTTTGAACCCCATTTCTTTGTGGAAGATCCGTTTCAAGATCATTATTTTCGCTGTTCCCTTTCCAAGCACATCTTTTCTGTCAAAGGCCGCAGAAGATGCACCCAGAAAGCCCCACTGGAGACCCAGGAGAAAAGGAACAGGAAACTGATCGTAAATGCCCGTCATCGCTACAGTATCATGAAGACTCTGGCCCAGGCCATGAATGCCGCTTATTCCTCCAGATCGAGAAGGGGAAGGAAGGAGGGAGAAAAGAGGTTGGGGGCTCCGAGGCTGCAGCCGTGGCAGGTATGGGGGGTCCCGATAGGGATCCATTAATCTGATATCCTTTTGGAGAAGGAACCCAAAGGAGAAGTAGGGAAACATCTCAACCTTCTTGTGCTGCAAACGGTCAAGAGATTTGCACCATCTAATTGCTCCTGTCTGATGCTCCGGAATAACAGGGAGCAGATCTGAAGTTTCTGTCTAGCCTCTGTTGGAAGAAATCTCCTTCTGGGTTCAGTTCCAAGTGGGGAAGAAAGACGCTGGAAACATGGTGACTGCTTGGAAGATGGTTTAATGGTGGACAGGAGCACATGCCTTGGTTGAGGAAAGAAGGGCTGAGATGCTGAGAGTGCAATTGTTTTATGCCCTCTGTTGGGATTTGAATTTGAGCTTGTATTCTGATCGGTTGTCAGGCTCCCATGGGGCCATGCAGGGGCAACTCTGTAGGCTGTCCTGAGTCCCAGGCTTGGTTGAGCCTCGCTGGATGATGGTGATGGCTTTGGGCAATTCCTGTAGAGCTTTACCTGGAGTAGATCTTTGTTATGTAAAATAGAGTGGCCTAGGCCAGAGTGATGGTCCATTAGCAAAGGTGGGAGGGGGGCGGAGTTTCAGCCTCTCTGAGTTTCTACTTTTCTTTTTAGGGGAAATATATTCTCCCTTTTTAGTATATCCTAAAATATTTCATTTTCCTAAGAGAGGGGAGTGTTTTAACTACTCCCAACACCTCTTTCAGTCATTGGAAGAGTGTTGAATCCTCCCTTGTCCAACTGAGAGATTTTGTAAGTTGGAGAAGCTGCTCTCATAATCTCCTCCTTGTCTTCTCTCAAGACTCAGTTTCAGGTTGCAGTCAAGTACGATTTTGAGATTGTTTTCTTAAACATGTATTTATTTACACATAACTCAAGATGGCAAATGTCTCCAACACAGCTTCCTCCTTCATCCAGTCCACTTTTAGTACAGTCAGAGACCAGCATTACATTTAATAATAATAATAATGGAGAAAAATAAAAATAAACCACAGTCAATGGGCAGTTAGAGTCTGCCTAATGCTGAGTCATATGCGAATATGTGGCAATATAAATGTCCTAAATAAATAAATACATAATTTTGCATTACAGCAGAACAGAATTTGGCCCCATTCAGAGAAACTCCTTCCTACTGATCTGATAACTGCAGTTGCACGTAAAAGAGTTCCGTATTTCCCGGATATTTTATTAGGAGAGGCGTCACAAAGTGAATCCCTGGGTCCTGATAGGAGATGCCGCATAGCAGGCTGTGGTGGGATTCAAATTTTTTTACTACTGGTTCTGTGGGCATGGCTTGAATTTCTGGGTGTGGCTTGGTGGCCATGTGACTGAGTGGGCTTGGCCAGGTGGCCATGTGACTGGCAAACCAAATACAATTGGTCCTCGCTTAATGGCCAGTTGCTTAGCAAGTGTTCTAATTTATGACTGATCTCCCCAGAGCTCCTTGACCTGTTTTTGGAGTTTTGACAACCATAAACACAAACACACAAACACACATGCACACACACTCACTCACACACACATACACAGACACATATACTTTCTAACCCTGCTATTCTTTGATTCTGTAAGGATCTCCTGCTGCAGCAGGGGGTTGGACTAGATGACCTCCGAGATTCGTTGCATGCCAGCCCCAGATTGCTGTGCTGCTTCAAAGAGTCTTCTGAAGCCAGGGTTTGTGTGCTTCCTTCCTCTCCTTTTTTTCTCTCTCCCTCCCTCCCTCCTTCCATGTATTTATCTATCCATCCATATATCTCATTCACTTTCTCCATTCTCCCTCTCTTTCTTTCTCTCTTTCTCTCCCTCTTTCTTTCTTGTTCTTTCTTTCTTTCTTTCTTCTCTTGCCCCTCCCCGCTCTCTCTCTCTCTCTCTGTCTCTCACACACACAGAGAGAGACACACAGAGTGGGGGAGAGAGGGGGGAAGATAGGGACCCAGCCTCTTTGCTATCCCCCACCGTCTCCCTTACCTTCTCAGGCCAGGCGAGGGAGGGGAGGGTGAGGGGCAGGGCCAGCCGCTTCAGGTAAGGTGAAGAGGCGTCGACCAAGCACGGGAGTGTAGAAGCCTGGGAATGGCGGCTCCCGGCTCAGCTGGCCTGAGGGGCTACTGCAGGCATATCGTGACAAGGGGGGCGAGAAGCCCTGGGACAACCGCGCACCCACCTGCTGGCTGGCCGGGCCAGGCTGGACTGGAAGAGGCGCATCCGCCCGGAGAAGGAAGAAAACGTAATCTGGGAGGGCGGGCAGGCCGGCAGATGTCCCAGGGCTGCTGCAGATGTGCACTGCATCAGTAGCACACGCACGACTGCACACACAGTGCGCATGTGCAACAGCCCTGGGACATCTGCCCGATCTGCGCCAAAGCCACCACGTGGTAGGGAAAGCTAGGAGAGCGACTGGGACAAGTGGGCGACCCGGTTTGGGGGTGTGGCCAACCAGGGGTGACCACCGGTTCGTCCGAGCCGTTAAGAACCGGTTGAATACCACCTCTGCATGAGCTGCAGTTTGAGTGGCTCCTTATCCTCAGGGGCCCAGTCTCAGCTCAGGCGCTCTTTCTTTGTATCGGCCCCCTGAAACGGCTCTGGGAACTCCGTTGCAGCTCTCAGAGGTTAATTCCCTTTGGACTCTTGGCAGGGTAATTCGATATAAATATCTCATTGCTCTAAAGGCTGCTTAAATAAACATTATTGGGAAGAGCAGCCCCATCTTGTTGGATTTCCAGATCTTTGAGACCTTGTTTGAGTTCAGAAAGTGCACTAACTCATCCCCCATCCTTAAAAGCCCTTCCCTGCAGAAGCCACGGGGGCTGAGTACCAATGAGTAGTTGTGTGTTCATTTTCCCCACAACAACAACCCTGTGAGTTGAGTTGGGCTGAGAGACTGGCCCCAAATCCCCTAGCCTGCTTCATGACTTAGGCGGGACTTGAACTCACAGCCTCTTGCTTTCTACTTCGGGGGCTTAACCAGTAGACCAAACTGGCTCCCTTACATACTTATCAAGCTTGGCACAATCCTTCATCCAGTGCATAATTAATGTTCTTATATGAGAAACGATAATTTATCAAATCCTAAAACCCAGATAGTTTTCGATTGCTTTTTAGTCATACAGTTGTTTCTAGGAGAAATCAGAAATATTTTTGTGGAAAGTTGGTAATGTTTAAATAACATAAAAGTATATTTGCCTGAGAATTGTTATAAATCTTGTATAATAGCAATTTATCAACCCTATTATATTAATGACAACATAGAAAAATTGATGACTTAATGACAAAATGTTGTATCTTCCCACTTTCATGACAAAGATTAAAAAAACTAAAGATTATTTGAGTACCATTTTTAAATCAGTTTTTATCCACTTAATTATCATACTATCCACCCCTCACTTAACTGGGTTTCTGATCACATCACAAAATTGTTTGTTACTCTTTCCTGAGATCGAGTTATATCAGCATAATATATTTAGGAAATGAAATAATATGTGAGGATGACTTGCATAGAGCACATAAGTTATACCCCCCCCTTTCCCACAACCCATTTAGAAAGGGCAGTGATAGGAGGGAATGACTTTTGGGGGGTGGAGGAGAGATTCTGCCTGGGGAAGAAGCAGATAA
>NC_142013.1:75290-100290 GCF_049901735.1 Notechis scutatus | reverse complement strand
TCCCCGCCATTTCTCACATCGTTCGTTAGAACTACACGAGGTGAAGAGAAATGGGGGAAGGGCGAGGTGGTGGGGAGAAAACTTGCCTTTAGGAGTGCCCTGCAGGTAGCCTAGGCTAGAATACCCCGATCTACCGATAGAACATCAGCCGATAGAAGCTCCCGAAGGCAGAGTCCCCAGCCGCTTCGGGATGAGGCGTGGCTGCCCGTGTCCCCTCGCCTTTAGGCAGTGTCTCTCGGGCGATGGAAGCTCCCCAAGGGCAGTCACTGCCACTTTGATCGCTGATAGAAGCGGCCTCCCGGCGAGGACTGTGCGTGGGCGCTTGCCCGAGACCGCTTCTACCGGCCGATCGAAGTGGCTGGTGACTGCCCTTGGGGAGCTTCCATCGCCCGAAAGACACTGCCTAATGGCGAGGGGACAGGGCAGCCATGACTCGCCCTGAAGCGGCTGGGGACTCTGCCTTCGGGGAGCTTTTGTCAGCCGATAGAAACAGCCTCGTGGAGAGGTATGTGCATATGGGCCCCTCTAGGTGGGGGAGTCACCCCTGAAAAGATGGCTAGCCATTTATTCAGGTCAAAAAAAAAAATAAGGCCTGGCCTTATTTTGTGAGAAGCACGGTAGGTAGGTAGGTAGGTAGGTAGGTAGGTAGGTAGATAGATAGATAGATAGATAGATAGATAGATAGATAGATAGATAGATAGATAGATAGATAGATAGATAGATATGATAGAGATAGATAGATAGAGAGATAGATAGATAGATAGATAGATGATAGATAGATAGATAGATAGATAGATAGATAGATAGATAGATAGATAGATAGATAGATAGATAGATAGATAGATAGATAGATAGATAGATAGATAGATAGATAGATAGATAGATAGATAGATAGAAAGAAGAAAGAAAGAAGAAAAGAAGAAGAAAGAAAGAAAGAAGGGATGGATAGATAGCACCTGCAGAACTTACAGTCCATTCTTTATTTAAAAAACTAAGAAAAATCAAAATATAAAGAATCTTGGTGTATTATAGGAACATGGTAAGATAACACAGGAATGACAAGAAAATAAAAATAAAAAATTCCATCCATTCTATAATTTTCTCCCTATTTACCCAATGATCTAGTCCACAAGTTGTCACTTTCCTGCTTCTTAATGAGCTTTAATCTCAAAATTAATATTGCTAGAAAAGATGGGAAATGAAATTTCATTTCAGGTACAAGCAATTTTAAAACCGGCTGCAATTAAGATCAATATATGGGATTATGACATAAAACAGAATTCCAAACAGGGTCTACTCTTAACCTTGGGCAGAGTTCAAGGGTGCCGATTGTCATTAGAAGACAGGCAACACTACAGTTAAATGGCATTAACTTAGAAGTGGCACCAAACTCCATAGCTCTGGGTGACCTTCCCCAGCAATCTCTGGAGACAAGAGGCCATGTTGAAGGACAGCAGAAGTCAATTCCCTGGGTGCTGAATTCTCTTCCCCAGCATCACTTTCTGGACTTGCCCTGACTGGGAGGAAGGACCACAACCACAACAAAACAGTGACCCCAGGGGTATATCTGTAATTTTTACTAACATGGTTTATTCCAGCCTCTCCTCTGCAGATGGAGCCCAGAAAAAGTTCAGGATCCCAAGAGGAAAAGTTGCTTCTCACTGTAATTATGACCATCTGGGCCTTTGAGACCTGTGATGCTATATCTCCAGTTTTAGACTTTGATGTAGACATCAGATTGAAGCCACATGAAAAGGATCTTATATCAGAAAAGGATAAATTCCTTGGGTGAAGCTCTCTGGGACCAAGTTTTGGGACAGGTACAGGCTCTGCTCTTGATTGCACCTTTCTCTCCTTTGCAGATGAAACTGAGTGGTTCTCTGTTTAGATCAGGAAAGCCACTGGCACTTCTCAGAGTCTTTGAATTTTTCCAACTGTTCCTGTTGTTTGTGTTAGAAACAGGAAGTGGATTGATTAATGCCATGAATGATGGACCTCCTGCTTCTGCTTCTGCTGCTGCTGGTGTCCCCATCAGTCTGTGGGAAGCTGAGAAGGAAATGCCCATTGAGTTTGGAGCACCAGGATGGCTACAATCCATGGAGCTTTTACAGGCCTGGGGACCATCTCATTGGTGTGGTCAAATCTGAAACATATGTGTCGCCTATAATGTGGCCTTTCAACAGCCCTCCTATACCTTCTCCTTCGTAAGTCATGCAGGGTGATGGAGTTGCACTCCCTCCATGTGCAATTCTAACACTCTCCTTCTTTTCTTCTTATGTCACTTATTTTTGTACCTCAGGACCTGTCTAATTTCCTGAATGATTTTGATTTCCATGGCTTCCCTTTTTTGCCTTACTTTGTGGAAGAGAGTAAAATCCAAAGATGGAGTTTTTTATAAAACCTGAATGAAATCCAGATGATTTTCCTTTCTCAGTTCATTCCTGAGTTCATCACTTGAATAATGACCTTTGTTTAAGTAGTGACTGAAACAATTGTAGTTGCCTCTCTCATTTGCATAATTGATCATTGGATTTGGATCAATGTTGGCCTAAGGCTTAGTAGGTTTGTGAAGGATTATATATTTTAAAAACATTTGTTGTTGCTATTGAATATAATAACATGAATATTGTTTTTCAATAGGAAGAGTTCTGCTCTAACAAATATCCTAGAATCAATTTTTGCTATTCAAATGGTCAGCAAGAAATCCCAGCTCCTGCACAATCTCACACTTGGTTACAACATCCATGACAACTATGGAAGCACCTTCCACACTTCAGATGCCTTGCTGGACATTCTTTCCACTGGAGAATCCAATGTCCCCAACTACGGCTGTGGGAGGAAGGACAACCTCCTGGCTCTGATTGATGCAGCTGCCAGGGACATCTCCATCCAGATGTCAATGTTTGTAGGCACCTACAAAGTCCCACAGGTTTGTGTGTTTTTCTCTATCTGGTAAGGTGAGTGGGGTGGTGGGGATGAACAACAGATCCAATATCTTCATAGAATTCAAGAGCAGATTTTCAGAATATTAGGGAACATATCAATGATGTTTTAGTCTATTATGTTTATCTTCAAATTGACCATTAAAGGCCTGAAGAGCCATAAGGTCCCTAGAGGATATTCTACTGAATATTCTACTATTGAAAAACTATCCAGGTTTTGAGGTCCTCCATTAGCATGTTCATTTTCACATATCAATAATATCTGCCTTATCCAATTGGAATCAAGTTGGCAATAGTCCTGTCTATGTATAAAAATATTCAGACCAAGAAGAGTATCTTTGGGATGGATAAAAGGAGTTCAGCTCCTGCCCTCATAGATAATTGTTAATTTACACAATTTCTGCTTTGTATAAATTCAGGGTATATAATTATTGGGTTAAAATTAAAGTGATGAAACAGACATATAGTCCCAAAACAGACAAAATTTCAATTAAAGACTTATTGGATTGTACAACTGTCTACGATTGACCTCACCCCTTTCCTAAGAGGTCTGTAGGGGGCGTGCATAAGCGCACCAATGTGCCTACCGTCACTGTCCTACTATTTCTTTTTATTTTTCTTATATGTATCCATTTCATGTACTCATAACTATTCTGTTAGCAGTTGTGCTCTTGTACATCTAGAGAAGAAGCTGAAAAATTGCTTCACAAAGAATTTGGGATATAGAAGCTGAGAAAGAGGTTTTAGTACTCAAAAATAGCATATAATACAGCCCTATATCTTAGATCCAGACATTTTATCTAACATCTGCAAATTTGAATCTAATTGTTGGAATTGTATGGGTGACACAGAAATTTACATTGCATTTTTTTTGTTTTTTTTTGTTTAATATGATTTTGCGTTCCATTTTTATAGACAATCTTGTTAATATTCTGTCTTAAATATTTTAAACCATGACTAAGGAACAAACTATTCTTATATATTCATCAAAACAAAATTGGGTTTGTCAATAAGTAATATTTTGGAGTTGATCTGGACCACATTATAACACAGCATTCTTCATTACTTTTTCAGATCACTGTTAGAATTCCTTCAGAGGCTCTGAGTGATAAAAGGAGATTCCCTTTTTTCCACCAGATGCTCCCCAAAGAAGGATTCCAATACCCAGCAATTGTCCAGCTGCTCCTCCATTTCAGATGGACCCTGATTGGCCTCTTTGCTTCAGACACAGAGAATGGAGATAATTTCATGAGGACTTTCCCTCCGATGCTTGTCAGGAATGGAATTTGTGTGGTTATATCACAACGATTCACAATAACTGGACAAACAGCACCCCTCAGGGAGGCCCTCTCTAAGTGGAGACAAGTCAACGTCTTTGTTCACTTCATAGAATTTATTTCCATCTGGAACAGAATTTTTCCTTTCCATGAAGCACTTATGCATTTGCCAGGACCCATTGAAGGGAAAGTCTGGATCCTCACAAGTTTTGCACCGTATACAATAAAGAAGGACATACCTCTCAAATACATCCATAGTATTTTGAGTTTTGGTTATCTGTCAAAAAAAAAAGGCCAACAGATGCTGCCTTTGAACCCCATTTCTTTGTGGAAGATCCGTTTCAAGATCATTATTTTCGCTGTTCCCTTTCCAAGCACGTCTTTTCTGTCAAAGGCCGCAGAAGATGCACCCAGAAAGCCCCACTGGAGACCCAGGAGAAAAGGAACAGGAAACAGATCATAAATGACCATTACCTCTACAGTTTCATTCAGACTCTGTCACAGGCCATGAATGCCGCTTATTCCTACAGATCGAGGAGGGGAAGGAAGGAGGGAGAAAAGAGGTTGGGGGCTCCGAGGCTGCAGCCGTGGCAGGTATGGGGGGTCCCGATAGGAATCCATTAATCTGAGATCCTTTGGAGAAGGAACCCAAAGGAGAAGGAGGGGAACATCTCAACCTTCTTGTGCTGCAAAAGGTCAAGAGATTTGCACCATCTAATTGCTCCTGTCTGACGCTCCGGAATAACAGGGAGCAGATCTGAAGTTTCTGTCTAGCCTCTGTTGGAAGAAATCTCCTTCTGGGTTCAGTTCCAGGCAGGGAAGAAAGACGCTGGAAACATGGTGACTGCTTGGAAGATGGTTTAATGGTGGACAGGAGCACATGCCTTGGTTGAGGAAAGAAGGGCTGAGATGCTGAGAGTGCAATTGTTTGATGCCCTCTGTTGGGATTTGAATTTGAGCTTGTATTCTGATTGGTTGTCAGGCTCCCATGGGGCCATGCAGGGGCAACTCTGTAGGCTGTCCTGAGTCCCAGGCTTGGTTGAGCCTCGCTGGATGATGGTGATGGCTTTGGGCAATTCCTATACAGCTTTACCTGGAGTAGATCTTTGTTATGTAAAATAAACTGGCCTAGGCCAGAGTAATGGTCCATTAGCAAAGGTGGGAGGGGGCGGAGTTTCAGCCTCTCTGAGTTTCTACTTTTCTTTTTAGGGAAATACATTCTCCCTTTTTAGTATATCCTAAAATATTTCATTTTCCTAGGAGAGGGGAGGGTTTTAACTACTCCCAACACCTTTTTCAGTCCTTGGAAGAGTGTTGAATCCTCCCTTGTCCAACTGAGAGATTTTGTAAGTTGGAGAAGCTGCTCTCATAATCTCCTCCTTGTCTTCTCTCAAGACTCAGTTTCAGGTTGCAGTCAAGTACGATTTTGAGATTGTTTTCTTAAACATGTATTTATTTACAAATAACTCAAGATGGCAAATGTCTCCAACACAGCTTCCTCCTTCATCCAGTCCACTTTTAGTACAGTCAGAGACCAGCATTACAATAAAATAATAATAATAATAATAGAAAAATAAAAATAAACGACAGTCAATGGGCAGTTAGAGTCTGCCTAATGCTGAGTCATGTGCGAATATGTGGCAATATAAATGTCCTAAATAAATAAATACATCATTTTGCATTACAGCAGAACAGAATTTGGCCCCATTCAGAGAAACTCCTTCCTACTGATCTGATAACTGCAGTTGCACGTAAAAGAGTTCCGTATTTCCCAGATATTTTATTAGGAGAGGCGTCACAAAGTGAATCCCTGAGTCCTGATAGGAGATGCCGCATAGCAGGCTGTGAACTCACTGGTGGGATTCAATTTTTTTTACTACTGGTTCTGTGGGCATGGCTTTAATTTTTGGGCATAGCTTGGTGGTCACGTGACCAGATGGGCGTGGCTTGGTGGCCATGTGACTGAGTGGGCTTGGCCAGGGGGCCATGTGACTGGCAAACCAAATACAATTGGTCCTCACTTAATGGCCGGTTACTTAGCAAGTGTTCTAATTTATGACTGATCTCCCCAGAGCTACTTTGTCCTGTTTTTGGAGTTTTGACAACCATAAACACAAACACACAAACACACATGCACACACACACACACACACACACACACACACACAGAGCTTTCTAACCCTGCTATTCTTTGATTCTGTAAGGATCTCCTGCTGGAGCAGGGGTTGGACTAGATGACCTCCGAGATTCGTTGCATGCCAGCCCTAGATTGCTGTGCTGCTTCAAAGAGTCTTCTGAAGCCAGGGTTTGTGTCCTTCCTTCCTCTCCTTTTTTTCTCTCTCCCTCCCTCCCTCCTTCCATGTATTTATCTATCCATCCATATATCTCATTCACTTTATCCTCCTCCATCTCTTTCTTTCTTTTTTCTTTGTCCGTCCTTCCATCTCTCCCTTTCTTTGTCTATCCATTTTCCTCCTTTTGCTTCCTTTCTCTTTTATTTTTTTCTTCCTTTCTTGTCTCTCTTCCTCTTCTCTCATTCCTCTATTTCACTCTTTCCCTCTTTTTCTTTCTTTCCCCTCTCTGTATCTCTCTGTATCTCTCTCTCATTCCTCTTCCCTGTTTTCCCCCCCTTTTGTGTTGTGTGTGTGTGTGTGTAAGAGAGGCATGGATAAGTCTGACCAGTCGGTCTCTTTAAGAACCTCCCAACTATGAACTGCCTTTCAGGGACACTTTTCTTCTCTTGCCCCCCCCTCTCTCTCTCTCACACACACACACAGACACAGAGAGTGGGGGAGAGAGAGGGGAAGATAGGGACCCGGCCTCTTCGCTATCCCCCACCGTCCCCCTTACCTTCTCAGGCCAAGCGAGGGACGGAGGGTGAGGGGCAGGGCCAGCTGCTTCAGGCAAGGTGAAGAGGCGTCGACCAAGCACGGGAGAGTAGAAGCCTGGGAATGGCGGCTCTCGGCTCAGCTGGCCTGAGGGGCTCCTGCAGGCATATCGCGACAAGGGGGGGCGAGAAGACCCGGGACAACCGTGCACCCACCTGCTGGGTGGCCGGGCTGGGCTGGAGGAGGCACATCCGCTGGGAGAAGGAAGAAAACGTAATCTGGGAGGGCAGGCAGGCAGGCAGATGTCCCAGGGCTGCTGCACATGTGCACTACATTAGTAGCACACGCAGTGCTGCACACACAGTGCGCATGTGCAACAGCCCTGGGACATCTGCCCGATCTGCACCACAGCCACCACGTGGTAGGGAAAGCTAGGAGAGCGACTGGGACAAGTGGGCGACCCGGTTCGGGGGTGTGGCCAACCAGGGGTGACCACCGGTTCACCTGAGCCGGTGAGAACCGGTTGAATACCACCTCTGCGTGAGCTGCAGTTTGAGTGGCCCCTTGTCCTCAGGGGCCCAGTCTCAGCTCAGGCGCTCTTTCTTTGTATCGGCCCCCTGAAACGGCTCTGGGAACTCCGTTGCAGCTCTCGGAGGTTAATTCCCTTTGGACTCTTGGCAGGGTTATTCGATATAAATATCTCGTTGCTCTAAAGGCTGCTCAAATAAACATTCTTGGGAAGAGCAGCCCCATCTTGTTGGATTTCCAGATCTTTGAGACCTTGTTTGAGTTCACTAAGTGCACTAACTCATCCCCCATCCTTAAAAGCCCTTCCCTGCAGAAGCCACGGGGCTGAGTACCAATGAGTAGTTGTGTGTTCATTTTCCCCACAACAACAACCCTGTGAGTTGAGTTGGGCTGAGAGACTGGCCCCAAATCCCCCAGCCTGCTTCATGACCAAGGCGGGACTTGAACTCACAGCCTCTTGCTTTCTACTTTGGGGGCTTAACCAGTAGACCAAACTGGGTCCCTTACATACTTATCAAGCTTGGCACAATCCTTCATCCAGTGCATCATTAATGTTCTTGTATGAGATACTATAATTTATCAAATCCTAAAACCCAGATAGTTTTCTATTGCTTTTTAGTCATACAGTTGTTTCTAGGAGGAAATCATAAATATTTTTCTGGAAAGTTGGTAATGTTTAAATAACATAAAAGTATATTTGCCTGAGAATTGTTATAAATCTTGTATAATAGCGATTTATCAACCCTATTATATTAATGACAACATAGAAAAATTGATGACTTAACGACAAAATGTTGTATCTTCCCACTTTCATGACAAAGATTAAAAAACTAAAGATTATTTGAGTACCATTTTTAAATCAGTTTTTATCCACTTAATTATCATACCATCCACCCCTCACTTAAACTGGGTTTCTGATCACATCACAAAATTGTTTGTTACTCTTTCCTGAGATCGAGTTATATCAGCAGTATTTCCATAATGTATTTAGGAAATGAAATAATATGTGAGGATGACTTGCATAGAGCACATAAGTTATATCCCCCTTTCCCACAACCCATTTAGAAAGGGCAGTGATAGGAGGGAATGACTTTTGGGGGTGGAGGAGAGATTCTGCCTGGGGAAGAAGCAGATAAGAGGAGGACACCTACAGCTGCATAAAAAAAGGGTCGGTGGGAGATTTGTACTTTCTGGCTCCCCAAATCCTGTCAGTGCAGCATTACAGCGAAGTGGGCCTAGCTCAGGTTTCCTGTCTGGGCTTCCTGGGAGAGGATCACCCTGACAATTTTCTTCTTGACAAATCCGTGTTTCTGATAACCAACCTGTTGCTTTCAGGGAGTTCATAAATCTCCTTTTTTCTGTTGTTCAACTATATTTTGTCAAAATCTATATTGTCAAAATATGATCGACAAATTTTTGTGAACTTTTCCCTTCACTTGTAAGATAGTGGTAACACCCATTTTCCTAATGAAGCATGTCTGTAAATTAGACAACTACAGAAGAAAGATTAAATATTGAAAAAGCGCCTGGGATAAGAAACAAAGTTTTCTGCTTTTAAAATTGCTGCATGTTCCCATTCTAGTTCCATCCTTTCCTGGAGAAGAATGAGTTTGTCAATATTTCAGACGAATTGTACATGGACCCAAATGGAGAGGTAGCAGCAGATCTGTCATTTGGGGCTTCTTGGTTCTTCCCAGGGATGATCCCAGGAGAGAGACTGTGGCGTATTTTGTAAGACAGAGACTTTCTATCAGAAAAAATGTTCTTTCACGGCTAAAGTTGCTCAACAAGGTAGGAGAAAGTTTGGTGTCTTCTCTCATTTTCCAAAGCCTGAGGTCCCATTTCAAGAGGGCTGATGCTATTCCCCAAAGGTGGTTGACCTTCACCGAGAATTGAATCTGGGCAGTAGAAACCGGATTTTTTCCCTTAGGCTGCTTGGGAGGCATCGGTATTGTTCCATTTTGTGGACCACGTACAATTAAGGGTCTCCATCAAACGGGTGAGAATCCCACAAGGGCTGGGGAATGTGTCCCTAGTAGCTTCTGGTTGTTTGCTCCTTGTGCCCAGAAGAGCAACGAAGGCGGCAATTCTGCTGACCGGGGCCTGAATCCAGGCTTGGACCGTATCGGATGGGATTGAATCGTGATTGGACGGAGGTCCTTTTGGCCCCATTGGGGAAAGAAGCTTCTTCTCGTCCTGCTTGGGGAAAAGTGTCCCCTGAAGGGGCAGCTCCATAATCTGGGAGGCTCTTAAGGAGGCCGGACCTGGCCAGAGCTCTCCATGCCTCCCTTTCACCCTCCCTGGGATGGAGCAATGGGCCTTCTGCTCCTAGGAAGCAGCTCCAAGGCTTTCAGTTCACCTGAAATTATCAAGATTGTTCTGATATCACACCTTAAAATTATGGGTGTGAGAAGAGGGGAGAAATGCGTGTTAATGGGGTCATGAGAAGGAACCGGCTGGTTATCACTTAATGCTGAAATCTTTTCTCAGTTCCATCCAGGGGTGGGATTCAAATTTTGTAACAACCGGTTCTGAGGGCGTGGCTTAATTTGTGGGTGTGGCTTGATGGCACGTGACCAGATGGGCATGGCCAGGTGGCCATGTGACTTGGCAAACCAAATACAAGTGGTCCTCGCTTAATGGCCAGTTGCTTAGCAAGTGTTCTAATTTATGACTGATCTCCCCAGAGCTCCTTGACCTGGTTTTGGAGTTTTGACAACCATAAACACAAACACACACACACACACACTTCTAACCTGCTATTCTTTGATTCTGTAAGGATCTCCTGCTGGAGCAGGGGTTGGACTAGATGACCTCCGAGATCCCTTGCAGCCCAGCCCTAGATTTTGTGCTGCTTCAAAGAGTCTTCTGAAGCCAGGGTTTGTGTCCTTCCTTCCTCTCCTTTTTTCTCTCTCCTCCCTCCCTCCTTCCATGTATTTATCTGTCCATTCATATATCTCATTCACTTTCTCCTCCCTCCATCTCTTCCTTTCTTTTTCTTTCTTTGTCCCTTCCTTCCATCTCTCCCTTTCTTTGTCTATCCCTTTCCTTCCTTTTGCTTCCTTTCTCTCTTTCTTTCTCTTTCTCTCTTCTTTCTTCTCTCTCTCTTCCTCTTCTCTCATTCCCTCTATTTCACTCTTTCCCTCTCTTTTTCTCTTTTCCCCTCTCTATATATCTCTCTCTCTCTTTCTCTAACTCCCCCCCTCCACTCTGTGTTTGTGTGTGTGTGTGTGTGTGTGTGTGTGTGTGTAAAAGAGAGGCATGGGTAAGTCTGACCAGGTCTGGTCTCTTTAAGAACCTCCCCAACTATGAACCGGCCCTTTCAGGGGACACTTTTTCCCCAAGCAGGACGAAGCTTCTCTCCCAATGGGACCAAAAGGACCTCCACCCAATCATGATTCAAATTCATCTGAATTCAAGGCCCTGGTCAACAGAATTCCCTTTTTTCTTTGCTAGTTTGGGCACAAGGAGCAAACAAACCTGAAGCTCTTAGTGACACATTCCCCAGCCCTTGTGGGATTCTCACCAGTTTGAAGGAGATACTAAACCATAGGTGGTTCATAAAATGGAGCAGTGAGAGAAGGTAAGGGTGATGGTGGGGGAGAGCGAAGTGGCCGGGTCCCTATCTTCCCCTCTCTCCCCCACTCTTGTGTGTGTGTGTGTATCTGTGAAGGTGTGTGTGTGTGTGTCTCCCTGAAAGCCGCAGCATGGCCAAGCCAGCAAGCTCTCCTTGGCGCTCTTCGCTACTTCTTTCATTTCTTCTTTTTCAAATCCAGACTGGCTAAACAACGATTGCCAGACTGCGGTGGAAGCGTCCATTTGGGCAACCCTCCTCCTCCTCCTCTTCCTCCTCCTCTCACACCCGGCAGCTGTGGATGTATCAGGAGGATGCAGTTGTGTGGGGAGATGCTCGCTCCTCAAGTAAGCAGCCACCCACCCCATACCAGGTTTTGCTGTGCTTTGGCATTTGTTTGAGGAGCATCTCCCCGTGCGCATACATCCTCCCGGCCCCGCCACAACCGCCGGTTATGAGAGGAGGAGGAGAGGGAGGAGGAGGGTCGCCCGAAGGGATGCTTCCACCACGGTCTGGCAATTGTTCAGCCAGTCTGGATTCCAAAAAGAAGAAATGAAAGAAGTAGTGAAGAGCGCCAAGGAGAGCTTGCTGGTTTGGCCATGCTGCGGCTTTCAGGGAGACACACACACACACAGAGTGGGAGAGAGAGTCGGGAAGATAGGGACCCGGCCGCTTGCTATATCCCACCATCACACTCACCTTCTTAGGCCAGGTGAGAGAGGTGAGGGGCAGGGGAGGCCATCTGCTTCATCAAGGTGAAGAGGGGGTGACCAAGCACAGGCGAGTAGAAACCTGGGAACGGCAGCTCCAAAGGGCTTTGAGGTCGGACGGCCTGGAGCGGCCAAGATCCGATTGAGCTTTGCATCACAGGTTCACCTGATCTCCCACTTCTTTGGTGTTGGCTTTACGGAGCCATGGATTGAGGCCTGAGCTCACATGCAACAAGCAGTGCCTTTAACTGCGCTCGCTTGTATGTGTCCAAATAATCCGGTGAAGACACCGGAGGAGTCACTCAGGTAGACCTGCCCCCTCCGCAGTCCCCCTCCTGTCAGAAATGGCCACCACAAAGAAGAACTCAACCGGAAAAGAATGTGCAGGAGGAGGATAAGAAGTGAAAGTTTTGGCTGACCGGGTTAAATTGTAAAAGCAACAACCAAGATACCCTGGAATTTAAACTTACAAAAAACAACATCGCTCCCAAAGAAGAGTCGGAAGCAGTGAAGGAAAGTGAAAAGGGAAAGGTTTGGCTTTTTTTCTCTCTCTCTCCTTCCCTATACTGACAACTAAGAGACTTAAATAAGAAATCAGAAAAATCCGTTTTGACATCAATAGGCAATTAAGCTGAAAATAAAACAAAATGCCAAAGGAATAATAAAGATTCTGGACATTAAAAACTTTCTTTCTCATAAGCAGGAAGGGAGAGAAAAAGAATAAGGGCAGGATCTGGAAGAGGGAGGAGACTGCCTGGAATTAAAAAGAATCTACAGTAAAACTTCAACAAGACTTCTAAAAGATACATTTTAACTGAAACTTTGCAACTAAATAGTAACCCCAGGAAGAGAAAGTGAAAAAAAGAGCAAAAAAGAAACAGCTTGCGTATATTTGGATTATTTGGTGATCTTTGGATTCTTGGTTATTATATTTGAATGACTAAAATCAATTGGGTGGTTGTTTTAAAATTTATACAATGGCACCACTTCTGGATGAATTGAAAATGGAACTTAAAAAGTACAAAGAAGATGCACAAGAAGGGAAGGGTTCTTTTGGCTTCGTTTTTCAATTCTTAGAAATGGAGATTTGGAACTATGAGAAACAACAAGAAACGACTGCAAGAAAAGAAGACTGGGACAAAGAAGAAGCCATCTTTAATGAACAAGTAATTTTATGTGGGGAAGAAAAAGGAAAGGGGGGAAAGAGAATGGAGAATTTAAGACTTAAAAATACAAACCAAAGAAAAAATAATAATTCGAAAAATAAGTATAATATTGGAAAGCAACAGAAAAGGGAAATACAGAAGAGAGAAATAGAGGTAGAGAGACAAGGGGGTAAAAAGGGGAGAGAGACGAAGAGAGGGAAGAAGGAAAGGATAAGAAGTTATAAAGGACCGGAACAAGATATAGAGAAACAGGACCTATTTAGAGATCATGGGTGAAAATCTAACTGAAAAAGGGATTCTGTAAAGGTACATAAGATTGTATTGTTATATTAGTAATAGAAATAACTTTAGAAAATTGGAAACAACGTATGATTAAAATGAGGGATAAAATAGTTAGTGTAATTTAGTGAAAGGTTTGTGAATAAAATAAGTGAAATAAAATAAATGAGAAAATTGAATTAGGAAGGAACGGGAACATTTTAATTAGTTAATGTTTTATAAAATATAAGTGAAGGGGAGGGGAATTAATTATGGAAAGCTTATAATTGTTCCCATAGTAGTATGATATTTAATTGAAAAGTAATGTTAAAGAAGTTAAGATTTTAATGAATATTAATATTAATGATCGAATTGAATTGGAATGGAATGTGTTGTTTTAATTATATACATTTATAATTTTTTCTTTTTTTAAGAATACAGTGTGTATTTTAAGAATGTACCAAGAAGAATCTGAATGGAAGTTATGTATTATATTGAATATTACAACTTTAGGGAAAAGATATAAAGGTGTCATACTCCAATCAGTAACTACAGGAGAAATTTTGTTTAATGAGAAAAAATAATAGATAACTGAAACAGGACAGACAAAAAATATAAATACAATTATTTGAATTGAGATGAGATAATTAAAATAAAATTGAGAAAAATAAAAGAGGGGAGAAGCTATGCAGAAAATGTAAAATAGTAATAAGATATGGAATAGAATATAAACATGAGCATGAACCTCAATTTGTGTCTGTATGAAGAATGTAACCCGGGATTTCGCTACTTTCAAAAAAGATGTTTTATTTGTATTTTTTTTTTTTGTGAAAACTCAAATAAAATTTACAAAAAAAAAAAAAAAAAAAGAACTGACTGGGAGCGGAGGGGAGGGGGGAGGGGCCAGTTAGTGGTGCGATTTGCCGGTTCTCTGAACTGCACAGAATCATAACCACCGATTCTATAGAACTGTACAGAACCAGTACAATCCCACCACTGGTTCCATCTCTCCAGACTTTTCTATTTAATAAAGTCCTTTTTTTTTTTTTTGGCAATGTGAGATGCCAAAAGCAAAAGAGAGGAATTAAAGGAAGAATCTTCCAGAAGTTATATCTCCAACCATTTGTAAATAGTGAGAGATTTTGTATTTACTTAAGTGAAGACCAGAGGCTAATATCTAATATCTTGTCTAATATCCATTTTTACCTCCATTTTCCATGGACGGAGAGTCCTAACACATTTCCTTTGGCAATCTTGTTTTTTTCCTGCTCAGTCCTTTCCTCAATCTGAATGTGTGGAAAGTTGTCATCCTGGATTTGTCAAGAGGGCTCGAGAAGGAGAGCCAGTTTGCTGTTACGACTGCGTTCCTTGTCCGGAGGGGACCTTCTCCATCCAGAAAGGTCGGTGACACCAGAGGAAAATGGGAGGCCTGCTGGAACTGGATCCATCCAGAGCATTGTCATGAAAGTGTGAATTAAAACACACTTTGAAGCTTAATTGGTTTCTGGTTTATTTCCGAAATGCCTCGTTTCTTATCTAAACAGAAGAGCAAAAAGACTGTGAAGGAAGGGCTGGATAGAGAGAGGTGGCTGTGGCAGATTGGACAAGCTTTACTAGAGAAAATATTTCTTCTTTTTAGCTTGGATGTGTCCTTCCTTCCACATTTACTTCTCTAGCAACACCTGAGTTCCTTGAAACATGAGGAATTCGTTTAGGTCCATCGCCTGTAAGGAGGATTGCAATGCAGTCTACATGGGTTCCCTTTGAGGAACACTGAAAAGGTGTTGCTGATGTACGAGATACACAATGTGGCGGCATGGATAGGTATGCCTGTATGCGTCTGCACCCATATCACCACTGCTCCAATGGCCATTCCAAATTATTTGCAACAGTCACTTGATCTGCCAGCCACCTCTGAGGCGAGTATGACAAGAATTGCCATCTTGCACGTAAGTTTCTCTAGAAAGATTAATTGATTCATTATTTTCCTTTAGTAATGGAGGTTCCTATCAATATTCTGAACATTACAAAGGAAATCTTTCAAGTCCAAAGCTTCCCTCAATTTCATAGCCTATCAAAAATATACTGTAGCTATATTTTTTAAAAAAGTGATACAATTATTTTTTGTCTCTGGAGATATTAAGAAATCCATCCCAGAAAATGTTCCTGATAATCACTTGTTCCCAAAGAATGTACAATATATCTTGAAATGCAAAGGACAAAGAAATATGGGGTTGTTGTTTTTTTCTCAGATACAGAAAAATGCACCAAATGTCCGGATGATAAATTCCCAAATAAAAAAAGAGTCCAATGTATCCCCAAAGTTATAACCTTCCTGTCTTATGAAGAACTTCTGGGCATCATCCTGGTTTCTTTTGCCCTATTCTTTTTCCTAACCACAGGCCTTGTTTTAATCGTCTTCATTAAATACCAAGAAACTCCCCTTGTCAAAGCCAACAACCGGGACCTCTCCTACATCCTCCTGGTCTCCCTCCTGCTTTGCTTCTTGTCTTCTTCTCTCTTCATTGGTCAACCAAGGAAAGCCACCTGCCTTTTCCGACAAACGGTTTTCAGCATCATCTTCTCAGTTGCCGTTTCTTCTCTCTTGGCCAAAACCATCATGGTGGTGCTGGCTTTCCTGGCCACAAAACCAGGAAACCGAGCAAAGAGATGGTTGGGGAAGAGCTTGGCTAACTCCATCATCCTGTCTTCTTCTGGTGTCCAAGTTATCATCTGCTCCATCTGGCTGGGAGTTTCTCCCCCCTTCCCTGACTCTGACCTCCTCTCCCAGCTAGGAGAGATCATCCTGCAATGCAACCAAGGGGCTGTTGTCATGTTCTACATCACCCTCAGTTACATGGGCTTCCTGGCTACCATCTGCTTCACGGTGGCTTTCCTGGCCAGGAATCTGCCTGGGGCCTTCAACGAAGCCAAGTTGATCACCTTCAGCATGCTGGTCTTCTGCAGTGTTTGGGTGACTTTTGTGCCCACCTACCTGAGCACCAAAGGGAAACACATGGTGGCTGTGCAGGTCTTCTCCATCCTGGCCTCCAGTGCTGGTCTGCTGGTCTGCATCTTCATCCCCAAGTGCTACATTATCCTTCTGAGGCCAGAGCTGAACACAAAGGAGCATCTCACAGCCAGAACAAATGTAAAAACATGAGATATAACATCATTATGATAGTGGAAGAATTGTTAATGTTTCTTTTATTTGATTTCCATTTTGATAGTATGCAGGAGTCAAAGAAAATGATATCTGTATGTTACAAAATGGGGAATTGTTGAACGACTGGAATTCTTGCAGTTCCCTCCCCTTTCAATAAATATTGCTAAAGAGACCACTGTAAAATTCAGAGGAATTCAGCTGTTCAGCAACAGCTACTGAACATGATACCTTATAAAAAATGATTGACGCACTTATTCCCACTGACAGCAGCTAAACATATGGGTGGGTGGTGAGAGAATGTGTAGGAAAAGAGGTCAGGAGGAAGCTGTGGGAACCAAACACCAGCCTGGTTGCCTGATCCTCTCCCTAAAAATGCCAGAATGATGTGAAATGCCATATTTGACTGGCTCTCAGCTGAGGAGGGAAATCTTCATCCCTCTTATGAGTCTTTCTTGATTTCCTGATAAAACCTCCTTTGCAGAAAGAATTCACCAGAACAGCTGTCTGGGATTTTAGTTTGGGATTGTATGTACTTCACAGCAAAAAAAAAAAAAAAAAAAAAAGTAAATAAAAAAATGAAGTGTGTAAAGAAATTTCCACTGTATATTTTTTTTCTTTCATCAACCAGAGAAATAAAATAGCCTTTTTCAGGCTCTTTAATTTTCCACTTTACATACAATCTGTACCTAAAGCATTTCTCTGCTCCTCCTCCAAGCCTGTCTCGTCTGTGAAGGGCTGGAGAAGATGTCCAGAGAAAGGGGACCTTGGGACTCTTCCCAGGAGGAGGTTGCAGGGATCCTGTCTCAAGGCAGCCGCATCATTGACCAGGTCACAAACCTCCAATGCTGCATAATGTTCATCCAGGTCCCAGCAGGGGCTGAATAATTGGGGGGGACTTCTAGGTTTCTAGGAAGAGGCATCCATGGAAGCTGCTCTGCTCTCCAACCACAGAGATTGCTGATCAATTGGGAATCAATTTTTATGTCTCATAAAGGCTCCTAACTGTGAATAGGATCCCTTTGCAAATTCCATTTTAGGGAGATAAGAAAAGCTCTGGTGGATCAGAAGAAGGTCAGTCTAAGATTCACACAAATCCCTCTGGTTCTTGCACAAGCAGTAGAAGAAGGCCGAGACTTGTGGCTTTGTGCCACATGGAAGAGGCGTTTATCCAGAGGTGGAATTCAGTAGGTTTTGACCAGTTCTGGAGAACTGGTAGTGGAAATTTTGAGTGGTTCGGAGAACTGGAAAATACCACCTCTGACTGGCCTCGCCCCCATCTCTTCTCTTCCTCCCACTGAGTCCCAGCTGATCGGCTGGATTGGTTGCCCTGCACAGGAGAATGGAGCTGGAAAGCAGGTTAGTCGGGAGAGGAAGGAATGGGCTTTTGAAGTAACTTTCCACTGCCACGCCCACAAAGCCCCGCCCACAAAGCCATGCCCACAGAACCAGTAGTAAAAAAAAATGATCCCCACCACAGCGATTATCCCACAATTTCACTTTCCTCTATCACTACCCACAACATTGGACACTCGGCCATCTCACACTCTAGGAATCTCCAATTTTACTATCTCACATTAATCTGAGAAAATGTTTCCAAATTTCCCACCCCAAATTCAATAAGAGTTAAGGTGGGACTGGAATTCAAAAGTTTCCTGGTGATCCGCTCAAAGTCCCCCAAGAAGTTTTCCTGCCTGAGGGAGGATTAGAACTTAAAGCCTCCCGAATCTTGGCCGATACAACCAACAAGTTCTAAATCAATTATTGTCAGGAAGCTCACTCAAATTGACCGGCAATTCATGCAAAAAATTAGGCTGTGCGTTTCCCAGAAGATGGGTAGGCTCCATAAACAATGCCATTGTTTCATTTGAGGAATGAAGGCAGAGATGGAAGGTTCTGGAAACACCATTTTACAGTATGCACCTTCTTTAGGCCTGACTGCCCCTGTTTTTCTTTGTACAACACCTGAGCTAAGGAACCTCTGAAACATTGTCTTGGTTTAGGTCCAGGGGCCACAGGAGAAGTCTCCCATCCTAAAACGTATCCTGATCCCTTTCTATTTTGAGTGCACCATGGTGGGTCTGTCCCCATTCTTGGGAAGGGGACATATTGTGTGGGTGTGTTTGCTATGTATATTGAAAACACGCAAGTTTTAGGGGAACCTTTGAAAGTGAGCTCAGTCTGCTCCTAAACTATGAGCCCTATCTGACCATCACAACACCCGAAGGACATCCAGATATACACAAAGCCTTGTTTTTCTATGCTTCAAGCATGGACATCAATCTGATCATCGGTCCGCTCATATTTTATCTTTTTGGAATGTGCAGTAAGTTGAACACATAGTAAATCTCACACATGGTCATTTTGCCATTTTAGGCCCTTTTGCTTTTTTCTATCAGCTGCCTCTTGCCTTTCCGCCTTATTCCTTGGATGGCTCCAAAGACCACAAAGCTAGAACTTCTTGGAAAAATCCATCACTTGTTTATACCAAGAACAATCCAAGTTCATTTGCTTAATTTTCATGGTCCAACTCTGCCCTTTTTATCCCAGTTTCATGGTGGGCAACACCCATTCAGCAAGGAGACGTAATGGTGTAGCCACTGGATGCAGATGTTTGCTTGTTATGATACAAGAGTGTTGCACTGGTCTGGCATGAGTGAGCAAAGAGATGGGATTCCCCTGCTTCCTCCCTAAAATATTTTTAAATAAATACTTTTCTTCCTTATCTGCATGATTGGCCTTCAGTGGACATGATTGTAGATGACCAGGGAGAAAAAAGGGAAGATTACCAAGTTTATGCAGGAATCCTCAGATCTAGCTTTGCTTTCGCTGTGACCACTTGACTTTAGTGAAAGCATACCTTTTACTAGATGCAACTCGACTGCAAATGGAGACGAGTCTTTCTTTCCTGAAGGTCCAATCTGGGCCGGGCCTGATAACCACTCACCTGCGTGGCTGCAATGCCTTCTATTTGGCTGTGGGTGGTTCTCTTGTGGGTGTCCATGTATCTGGGAAGGGTGAGGAGACAGGAGATATGGGAATATCTTGGAATATCTCGGCTGGGCCCAGGAGTTTCTTGCCACTCATTGCCTCTTCCTTCTTCTTCTGAAAACATTGTCAGAAAACTCAAAAGGCCAACAGTAACAATGATTTGGGTCTTATTAACCAGAGCTGGGGAGGAGAGAGATGACTGGAGAATATTGGAGGGCCTCTTCTAGAGGAAAGGATGAAAACAAACAAACAGAAAGAAAAGTGAAAGCTTTCAGGCTTTCTTCCGCCCACCTCCTCATTTGTGGCCCAAAATGTCTTCATCATCAACGTTTGCTAGGCCAGCCCCTTTTGGCACCCCAGGGACCCCCACAGTTGCATTCAGCAGGCAACTTGAAGAAGAAGAGGGTGTAAGTCCATCAATGGGGATTGGACAGCCACTTGTCTGACATGGTATAGGGCAGGGGTGGGATTCAATTGTTTTAACAACCAGTTCTGTGGGTGTGGCTGGGTGGGCGTGGCTTCTTCTTTTTTGCAGCACCCCCCTTGTTTTTGGGCTCCTCCTGGACCTCAGGGAAGCCTCCTGGGGGCGTTTTTGCTCCCAGAAGTCTTCCCTGGGGCCCAAGAAGGCACAAAATGGAGCACAGGGGGGGCGCGCAGCATACATACACATCCCACACCCCTTTTGCCTCCTGGGCCTCAGGGAAGCGTCCTGGGCAAAGCAGTAAGACAGCGAGGGGGATCCCGGCACAGCTGATCATCGGGAAGGGAAAAGAACCTGAAAAGATTCCTTCAGGAGTGACTGGGTGGGGAAGGACGCAGTCAGTGATGTCGGGCAGGCACAATAAAGACTGACTGGGAGGGGAGGGTGGAGAGGGGCGGGGCCAGCCAGGGGCACGATTTGCCGGCTCTCCGAACTGTGCAGAATCATAACAACCAGTTCTATAGAACTGGTCTGAACTGGTAGAATCCCACCCCCAGTATAGGGTCTCCTGCTTGAGCAGGGAGTTGGACTAGAAGACCTCCAAGGCCCCTTCCAGCTCTATTCTGATTGGTTAATAAAGGGCCAAGTCCAGCAAAAGGAGCTGGAGACTCACCGAGAATTCCAATCCCATCAAGGAGTGTCCAGAAGACTCCACGGCTTTGATCCCCAACCTGTGTCCCCTGAGCATGTACAGTCTTCCCTCTCCTAAAGATAGGATTTCTCCTCCTCTCTTCTACAACCCAACGCCTGGCTCTTAACACAGCAATGGCAGAGCCAGGAGAAAAAAGAAAAGAAAGAAAGAAAGAAAGAAAGAAAGAAAGAAAGAAAGAAAGAAAGAAAGAAAGAAAGAAAGAAAGAAAGAAAGAAAGAAAGAAAGAAAGAAAGAAGAAAGAAAGAAAGAAAGAAAGAAAGAAAGAAAGAAAGAAAGAAAGAGGAAAGAGCACAGTCCCACCTAAAAGTCTCAACCAGAATTCCTCTCGTTCCTGAGGTTTTCTTTTGCACAAAATGTTCCCTTTCCTTCCTTCTCTTTATTTATATTTGTATCCCTTTCATTCTACCACACAACACACACACACACACACACACACACACACACACCTCTGTTCTTACCTTCTGTTCCCGGGCTTGCTTTTTGCTAGTCATCTTGTACAACTTATGTACTTTCTTGGTGTTAAATTCAGTAAACTTGGAGGCAAATACCCATAGATTCCTGAAAGGAGGTGAACAGCTATTGTAATTTTCTCTTTTTTAGGAGCTGGGCCAGAAGCCCAGACTTTTCATGCCGGAGGAAAGAGATGCCCCAAAGAAGCAGTGATGGAGAGATGCTTTCTTCTGGGGCCCAAAAGTTCCCTCTTACACAAAAATGTCTTACTTCAAACTTGAGTGATGAAGACTCCCAAGATAAAGTCTGCAGAGTTTGATGCAAGCATGGCATGACCAGTCTGCTACTTTTCTTGACTACTGCAAATGCCGGTATTGTGGTTTTCTAGGGGTTTGGACTAAAATGTGGATTTTGTTTTTAACACTCATATTTAACAACATATTTCCACAAAGGGGAATTCAACAATTGGAGACGGCATCTCATTTGAGGCATTGCAGCAGGTATTCAAGGGGAGTTGGACTGTTTGCTTGTGGCTATGTAGAGATTCTAGGCGATTCCTCTTTTAACTCCATCCCCAGGTTCTGCCTCTTCTTCCCTAGACCTCCAAACTCAAAAAGACTCCTGACTCGCAAATCTGACTGCAACATCTGGACAAGAGAGAGGGAGGGAGGGAGAGAGGGAGGGAGGGAGGGAGGGAGGGAGAGAGGAGATTGCAGAATTGGTGGGCAGGCAAATCACCGTCTCCATTCTTCAAGAACTTCCTGTTCAGGGTGGATTTTCAAACATTCAGCCATGTGGTCTCCTACCTTGAGCAGGCAACTCCGACTTTGCTCCAGCTGCTCTTCCTCTCTAATGGCTTTTTTTCTGGCTCATCCAGATGCTTCAGGGACTTCTTCACTGGGCTCATCAGCTCTTTGCACTTGGGAGACAGAAAAAGCAAAGCTCCATGTGAGTCGCACATCAGAAGGAAGGCGAGGAAAGGGAGACCCCGATTGAGGCAACCTTTTGAGGCTAGGGGCCCATTTGAATCTGGGGGAGGGGATCTGCTGTGGGCACCCTCTCAAAATGGCAGCCAGAGGAGTCTTCCTCGTTCCCAAGACAAGTCACCAGGCTACAGAGAGGACAACGTTGGAGTGGGAGGTTCCACTCTTGCAAAGCAGACTCTCTCTTTTCATCCCATTCTCAGAAGATCTACAATTCTCCTGTGTTAGAGGTAAACTGGTTGTGGGAAAAGTCCTTTTCCGTTGAGATGAACCTGCCAGGGACCGTGTTTGGCTTTCCAGCATGTCAGCCACCTTAACTGAGAAGGGGAAGAAAGCGAGAGGGCGAAGGAGCCTGAGGTGTATCCAGAGAAACACCTGGAGCCACACGGTCTCAGGCCCCAGGTGGCTGGGCAAGACCAAGCAAGTGAAAGTGATCCAGAGTTCAGGATGGGATTTAACGCTCGTCTGGGGAGGCCCTAAAATCTTGGAGACGGTGCGAGAGGTTCCCCACCTTTCTTGAGGCGAATTCATTCAGGTGGAGGAAGGGAGCTTTTGTTTCGATCCAGAGGGACCGATCGTTTCATGAAAGAGGCAGCCCTCGACTTACAACCATGAGAAGCTACAGCGGCACTGAACCAAGTGACTTATGACCCTTATGGCCGTTGCAGCATCCTCCTGCCACTAAGAGATGGCAGGGGGGTGTTTGAGGTGCCGGCCCCACAGGCTCACCCCATTGACTGTTGCACTACTCCGAAACCGGCGCCTCGAATACGGCAGCACATTGTGAAATTAGAGCAAAGCCGCCGTGACCACATTCGAGGCACCAGCTCTGGAGTGGTGCAACAGTCAATGGAGTGAGCCTGCAGGGCCGGTGCCTTGAATGCCCCCCTGCTGCCTCTTAGTGCCCCTCTGATGGCCCCCTTGGGGACGCTAAGAGGTGGCAGGGTGTATTCGAGGCACCGGCACCACAGGCTCATCCCATTGGGAAGAGAGTTTAAAAGAGATGCAAGCTGAGTGCGGTGTCTGCTGGGAGCAGATATATATGTATATATGTATATATGTATATATATATATATATATATATATATATATATATATATATATATATATATATATATATATATGGATCTTTGGTTATTCGGGTTCTCTCCGCAGTAAGATTCAAAGTATCTAGGCACGTTTGGCGAGAGTCCCACTCGCCATCTTCAGGCTGGTGCTTTCGGCTTAGTGCCAGTGCAAGCAGTGTGTGTGTGCAAGCACTGGCACTAAGCCGAAAGCACCAGCCTGAAGATGGCGAGTGGGACTCGCCAAACGGCCTAGATACTTGAGCTACGCTGAGAGAACCAATAACCAAAGATCCACATACAAATACCATGAGAACCTCAGAAATACATATATATATATATATATATATATATATATATATATATATATATATATATATATATATATATATGTTTTCTTAAGTTTTCATGGGTACTTATATATATATATATATATATATATATATATATATATATATATATATATATATATATATATATATATCTTTGGTTATTCGGGTTTTCTCCGCGTAAGATTGGAAGTATCTAGGCAACGTTTCGATGAAGTTCTCACTCTGAGAAGCACAGAGCACAGAGCACAGAGCTGAAGACAGAAGCCTGAAGATGATGAATGAGACTTCATCGAAACGTTGCCTAGATAGATAGATAGATAGATAGATAGATAGATAGATAGATAGATAGATAGATAGATAGATAGATACCGTGTTTCTCCAACAATAGGGCCTCCACCAATAGGCCTAGCATGATTTCTAGGCATGAGGTAAAATTAAGCCCCACTCCCAAAATTTAGGCCTATGCGTTTCCCCACCATTTCTCACATCGTTCGTTAGAACTACATGAGGTGAAGAGAAATGGGAGGAAGGGCGGGGGTGGCAGGGGAGATAACTTGCCTTTAGGAGTGCCCTGCAGGTAACCTAGGCTAGAATACCCTGATCTACTGATAGAACATCAGCCAATAGAAGCTCCCCAAAGGCAGAGTCCCCAGCCACTTCGGGATGAGGCGTGGCTGCCCATGTCCCCTCCCTTTAGGCAGTGTCTCTCGGGCGATGGAAGCTCCCCAAGGGCAGTCACTGGCCACTTTGATCGGCTGATAGAAGCGGCCTCCCGGCGAGGGGAGTGTGCGTGTGCGCTTGCCCCGAGACCGCTTCTACCGGCCGATCGAAGTGGCTGGTGAGTGCCCTTGGGGAGCTTCCATCGCCCGAAAGACACTGCCTAATGGCGAGGGGACATGGGCAGCCAGGACTCGCCCCAAAGCGGCTGGGGACTCTGCCTTCGGGGGAGCTTTTGTCAGCCGATAGAAACAGCCTCGTGGAGAGGTACGTGCATATGGGCCCCTCTAGGTGGGGGAGTCACCCACCAAAAGACGGCCTAGCCATTTATTCGGGTGTAAAAAAAAAAAAAAAAGGCCTGGCCTTATTTTGTGAGAAACACGGTAGGTAGGTAGGTAGGTAGGTAGGTAGGTAGGTAGGTAGATAGATAGATAGATAGATAGATAGATAGATAGATAGATAGATAGATAGATAGATATGGATGGGTAGATATAGATAGATGATACATAGAGATAGATAGAGAGATAGAGATAGATATGGATGGATAAATAGATAGAGACACAGCTAGATAGCTAGATGAAAGAAAGAAAGAAAGAAAGAAAGAAAGAAAGAAAGAAAGAAAGAAAGAAAGAAAGAAAGAAAGAAAGAAAGAAAGAAAGAAAGAAAGAAAAAAAGAAAGAAGAAAAGAAAGAAAGAAGAAAGAAAGAAAGAAAGAAAGAAAGAAAGAAAGAAAGAAAGAAAGAAAGAAAGAAAGAAAGAAAGAAAGAAAGAAAGAAAGAAAGAAAGAAAGAAAGAAAGAAAGAAAGGAAAGAAAGAAAGGAAAGAAAGAAAGAAAGATAGGGATGGATAGATAGCACCTGCAGAACACAGTCCATTCTTTATTT
>NC_142013.1:48485-75190 GCF_049901735.1 Notechis scutatus | reverse complement strand
TAAAATTTTATTGATTTTAACGACAAACAAAAACACATAAAACATAAGACATAACATAAAAACATCATCATTCTTCATAAATTTACAGACAGTGTATCGGTTGGTTCACCACTCCTTTTTGTGCATCCATTTCATAGTCATCATAATAATTATGTTACATAATAACTCATATTATCAATCAACAATCATATATCCTAATATCATTATTAAACAATCATTTGACTATAATTTTACTAATTCATACTTAAGCGAGATAACTATAATTTAGTTAATTTATTTTATAACAGATCATAAAATCATACCAAGTCTATCTTAATAAAATATTCTAAAATATTATCAAAACCAAGAAAAAATGTATATTCGTTATTTCCTAGGTTTCTAAATATTTTATTATTATATTGTATTATCTAACCATTGATAAAAAAGATCCCAAACTTCATAAAATTGTTTATCTTCTTGTTCTCTAATTTCAAATGTCAATCTACTCATTTCAGCACATTCCAGTATTTTCTTAATAATTTCTTCCTCTAATGGTATTTTCTCACTCTTCCAACTTTTAGCAAATACAATCCTAGCCGCTGTTAATACATTTACAATCAAATACTTTAAATTTTTATTATATGTATCAGGTAAGATTCCCAATAAAAAATTCTCTGGTTTCAATTCTATATGTTTCTTTGTCATTTTTTCCAACCATATGCGAATTCTAGTCCAATATTTCCTGGCCTCCTCACAAGTCCACCACATATGGTAATATGAGCCAGGAATCTGATGACATTTCCAGCATTTTTCAGATTTGTTCTTGAACATTCTTGCAATTCTTGTCGGGGGAAAGTGCCACCTATAAAACATCTTATACAAATTTTCTTCATATGCTGTTGACATTGTCATTTTGTAATTTTGAGACCACAATTTTTGCCATTTCTCTAAATCAATCCCATATCCAAAATTCTTCCCCCAAGCAATCATTGTTTCTTTAACTTGTTCTTCCTCTAATTAAGATTCTGACAAAGAACATGCTATTAAGACAAAGAGAAGAGTTGGCAGACCTATTGAAAATTCAAGTTACAAACAAAGTTAAATATTTGGGGATATATTTGACGTCAAGATGTACTACACTGAAAGAGAATAATTATATTAAACTTAAACAGCAGATAGCATCTTTTCTGAAAAAATGGGGAAACCTACAATTGTCATTGATAGGTAGAATTTCAACAATTAAGATGAATATTTTACCCAGAATTTTATATTTGTTCCAAACAGTACCAATTAGGTTAGGTAAGGATTACTTTGAAGAATTAAATAAAATTGTGTTGAAGTATATATGGCAAGGTAAGAAAGCGAGAATAAAATTAAAACTCTTACAGGATGCTAGAATTAGAGGAGGATTTGGCCTTCCTAATTGGGAGTTGTATTATCAAGCTGCAAACTTAATGTGGGCTAAAGAATGGATAACGTTAAGAAAGACTAGATTGTTGGCATTAGAAGGACATGATTTATTATTGGGTTGGCATGCTTTTCTATGGTATAAGGGAACTAAATCGCAGGGTTATTTTAGAAGGCATTATATACGGGAATCGTTATGGTTGAATTGGGAGAAAATTAAGAAACAATGTTATTTGAAAATCCCAGTTTGGTTATCAACTATTGAAGCTTTTTCTTATCCTATAACCTATAAGAAGGAACAAACAGTTAGATAAGGTATGCTTTCACTAAAGTCAAGTGGTCACAGCGAAAGCAAAGCTAGATCTGAGGATTCCTGCATAAACTTGGTAATCTTCCCTTTTTTCTCCCTAGTCATCTACAATCATGTCCCCTGAAGGCCAATCATGCAGATAAGGAAGAAAAGTATTTATTTAAAAATATTTTAGGGAGGAAGCAGGGGAATCCCATCTCTTTGCTCACTCACGCCAGACCAGTGCAACACTCTTGTATCATAACAAGCAAACATCTGCATCCAGTGGCTACACCATTACGTCTCCTTGCTGAATGGGTGTTGCCCACCATGAAACTGGGATAAAAAGGGCAGAGTTGGACCATGAAAATTAAGCAAATGAACTTGGATTGTTCTTGGTATAAACAAGTGATGGATTTTTCCAAGAAGTTCTAGCTTTGTGGTCTTTGGAGCCATCCAAGGAATAAGGCGGAAAGGCAAGAGGCAGCTGATAGAAAAAGCAAAAGGGCCTAAAATGGCAAAATGACCATGTGTGAGATTTACTATGTGTTCAACTTACTGCACATTCCAAAAAGATAAAATATGAGCGGACCGATGATCAGATTGATGTCCATGCTTGAAGCATAGAAAAACAAGGCTTTGTGTAAATCTGGATGTCCTTCGGGTGTTGTGATGGTCAGATAGGGCTCATAGTTTAGGAGCAGACTGAGCTCACTTTCAAAGTTTCCCCTAAAACTTGCGTGTTTTCAATATACATAGCAAACACACCCACACAATATGTCCCCTTCCCAAGAATGGGGACAGACCCACCATGGTGCACTCAAAATAGAAAGGGATCAGGATAAGTTTTAGGATGGGAGACTTCTCCTGTGGCCCCTGGACCTAAACCAAGACAATGTTTCAGAGGTTCCTTAGCTCAGGTGTTGTACAAAGAAAAACAGGAGCAGTCAGGCCTAAAGAAGGTGCATACTGTAAAATGGTGTTTCCAGAACCTTCCATCTCTGCCTTCATTCCTCAAATGAAACAATGGCATTGTTTATGGAGCCTACCCATCTTCTGGGAAACGCACAGCCTAATTTTTTGCATGAATTGCCGGTCAATTTGAGTGAGCTTCCTGACAATAATTGATTTAGAACTTGTTGGTTGTATCGGCCAAGATTCGGGAGGCTTTAAGTTCTAATCCTCCCTCAGGCAGGAAAACTTCTTGGGGGACTTTGAGCGGATCACCAGGAAACTTTTGAATTCCAGTCCCACCTTAACTCTTATTGAATTTGGGGTGGGAAATTTGAAACATTTTCTCAGATTAATGTGAGATAGTAAAATTGGAGATTCCTAGAGTGTGAGATGGCCGAGTGTCCAATGTTGTGGGTAGTGATAGAGGAAAGTGAAATTGTGGGATAATCGCTGTGGTGGGGATCATTTTTTTACTACTGGTTCTGTGGGCATGGCTTTGTGGGCGGGGCTTTGTGGGCGTGGCAGTGGAAAGTTACTTCAAAAGCCCATTCCTTCCTCTCCCGACTAACCTGCTTTCCAGCTCCATTCTCCTGTGCAGGGCAACCAATCCAGCCGATCAGCTGGGATTCAGTGGGAGGAAGAGAAGAGATGGGGCGAGGCCAGTCAGAGGTGGTATTTTCCAGTTCTCCGAACCACTCAAAATTTCCACTACCAGTTCTCCAGAACTGGTCAAAACCTACTGAATCCACCTCTGGATAAACGCCTCTTCCATGTGGCACAAAGCCACAAGTCTCGGCCTTCTTCTACTGCTTGTGCAAGAACCAGAGGGATTTGTGTGAATCTTAGACTGACCTTCTTCTGATCCACCAGAGCTTTTCTTATCTCCCTAAAATGGAATTTGCAAAGGGATCCTATTCACAGTTAGGAGCCTTTATGAGACATAAAAATTGATTCCCAATTGATCAGCAATCTCTGTGGTTGGAGAGCAGAGCAGCTTCCATGGATGCCTCTTCCTAGAAACCTAGAAGTCCCCCTCAATTATTCAGCCCCTGCTGGGACCTGGATGAACATTATGCAGCATTGGAGGTTTGTGACCTGGTCAATGATGCGGCTGCCTTGAGACAGGATCCCTGCAACCTCCTCCTGGGAAGAGTCCCAAGGTCCCCTTGCTCTGTACATCTTCTCCAGCCCTTCACAGACGAGACAGGCTTGGAGGAGGAGCAGAGAAATGCTTCAGGTACAGATTGTATGTAAAGTGGAAAATTAAAGAGCCTGAAAAAGGCTATTTTATTTCTCTGGTTGATGAAAGAAAAAAAATATACAGTGGAAATTTCTTTACACACTTCATTTTTTTATTTACTTTTTTTTTTTTTTTTGCTGTGAAGTACATACAATCCCAAACTAAAATCCCAGACAGCTGTTCTGCTGAATTCTTTCTGCAAAGGAGGTTTTATCAGGAAATCAAGAAAGACTCATAAGAGGGATGAAGATTTCCCTCCTCAGCTGAGAGCCAGTCAAATATGGCATTTCACATCATTCTGGCATTTTTAGGGAGAGGATCAGGCAACCAGGCTGGTGTTTGGTTCCCACAGCTTCCTCCTGACCTCTTTTCCTGCACATTCTCTCACCACCCACCCATATGTTTAGCTGCTGTCAGTGGGAATAAGGCGTCAATCATTTTTATAAGGTATCATGTTCAGTAGCTGTTGCTGAACAGCTGAATTCCTCTGAATTTTACAGTGGTCTCTTTAGCAATATTTATTGAAAGGGGAGGGAACTGCAAGAATTCCAGTCGTTCAACAATTCCCCATTTTGTAACATACAGATATCATTTTCTTTGACTCCTGCATACTATCAAAATGGAAATCAAATAAAAGAAACATTAACAATTCTTCCACTTTCATAATGATGTTATATCTCATGTTTTTACATTTGTTCTGGCTGTGAGATGCTCCTTTGTGTTCAGCTCTGGCCTCAGAAGGATAATGTAGCACTTGGGGATGAAGATGCAGACCAGCAGACCAGCACTGGAGGCCAGGATGGAGAAGACCTGCACAGCCACCATGTGTTTCCCTTTGGTGCTCAGGTAGGTGGGCACAAAAGTCACCCAAACACTGCAGAAGACCAGCATGCTGAAGGTGATCAACTTGGCTTCGTTGAAGGCCCCAGGCAGATTCCTGGCCAGGAAAGCCACCGTGAAGCAGATGGTAACCAGGAAGCCCATGTAACTGAGGGTGATGTAGAACATGACAACAGCCCCTTGGTTGCATTGCAGGATGATCTCTCCAGGCTGGGAGAGGAGGTCAGAGTCAGGGAAGGGGAGAAACTCCCAGCCAGATGGAGCAGATGATAACTTGGACACCAGAAGAAGACAGGATGATGGAGTTAGCTGCTCTTCCCCAACCATCTCTTTGCTCGGTTTCCTGGTTTTGTGGCCAGGAAAGCCAGCACCACCATGATGGTTTTGGCCAAGAGAGAAGAAACGCAACTGAGAAGATGATGCTGAAAACCGTTTGTCGGAAGGCAGGTGGCTTTCCTTGGTTGACCAATGAAGAGAGAAGAAGACAAGAAGCAGAGCAGGAGGGAGACCAGGAGGATGTAGGAGAGGTCCTGGTTGTTGGCTTTGACAAGGGGAGTTTCTCGGTATTTAATGAAGACGATTAAAACAAGGCCTGTGGTTAGGAAAAAGAATAGGGCAAAAGAAACCAGGATGATGCCCAGAAGTTCTTCATAAGACAGGAAGGTTATCACTTTGGGGATACATTGGACTCTTTCTTTATTTGGGAATTTATCATCCGGACATTTGGTGCATTTTTCTGTGTCTGAGAAAAAAAACAATCAACCCCATATTTCTTTGTCCTTTGCATTTCAAGATATATTGTACATTCTTTGGGAACAAGTGATTATCAGGAGCATTTTCCGGGATGGATTTCTTAATATCTCCAGAGACAAAAAATAATTGTATCACTTTTTTAAAAAATATAGCTACAGTATATTTTTGATAGGCTATGAAATTGAGGGAAGCTTTGGACTTGAAAGATTTCCTTTGTAATGTTCAGAATATTGATAGGAACCTCCATTACTAAAGGAAAATAATGAATCAATTAATCTTTCTAAAGAAACTTACGTGCAAGATGGCAATTCTTTTTTTTTTTTAAAACAAGTTTTATTAATTTTTAAAACACACAAATTATCATTATTCATTACATGTTTAAACTTTTTCCCTTGTAAATTTAACAAGTCAGATAAATTATGATTCTGTTTTAAACCATTTCCATATAATATACCAAAACCTCTTATTCAATTTCTCTTTACTTCTCTTTACTCTTATTCAATATCATTATTATTATTTCATCTGTTTCTTTCTGACTTAGTTACCATTATTCTCATTCTATATTTCTACAAGTTTTTGCCAATTCTCCCCCCAAAAAAGACATATACACACAACACACAAAACATAAAAAAAATATCTTTTAGGAAAGTAACTTGGACCCAGGTGTCTCTCTTCATGGACTTCAATTATATTCATGCTCATCTTACATATCATTACTTATTTTATTTACCATTCTAAGCCTTCTATATTAACTTCTCCACATATTTCACACTTCCTAATTCTACCTTAATTAATCATCTTAGTTTAAATCATTATATTTGTATCTTTTGTCCATTTTTTATCATCCCTTTGTCTCATCCCTTATAAAAAAAAGAAAATCAGTTTCTCCTGAAATCATTAATCAGAGTATGATGCCTTTCTATCTCCCCCCTAAGTTAATCAAATTAATCTTTAAAATAATATCTAATACCCAATCAGATTTTGCTTGGTACATTCTATCTAACTAATACATCCAACACAATTAAGTGCATAATTAGAGAATAAATCCAAATATTAAAAAGAAATACTAAAATAAAAATTTCATAATAACATCAATGCCATAATTTTATTAAACTCTTTAATTAAAACAATATTCTAAACCCCTCCTATTATTAAGTTTTAAAACCAATCATTTTTAAACATTTTAACATTTTAATCTCTTATCAACTCTTAAACCATTGCAATACTACCATCTCATCTTATGTACCTTGCAAAATCTTTTTACTTTATCCATTATCCATAAAAAATTCCTTTTTTCCATTTAATTTCAAAACGTTGTAGCTTTTCTCCACCTTTTCCCTTTCTTTCTTTTCCCAACAAACCTTTCTACCCCCCCTTCTTCTAGCCTCTGCCTTACCGGCTTCCCTTCTCTGTCGTATTTCTTTTCCCCTTTGTTTACAATCATCATATTGGTTTTGCACTTTATTTTTCCCTTTCTTAAATGTTTTTTTAGATCTTAAGTCCTTAAATCCTTTAGTTTTCTTCTTTTCTCTTCTTTTCTTTTCTTTCTCTCTTCTTTTTTTCTGGATCAAATTCTGAAATTCATTAAAGATGGCTCCTTCCTTTCTTTCTTGTTCCTCTGCTGTCTTCATCTGTTGTAATTTTTGTTGATAATTAGTAAGCGCCATTTCTAAAAAAAGGAAAGCTTCTTCCACACCATTTCTTAGTTCCTCAACAGAAAGAGCCATTATAAATCTTTTCTTTTCTTTTCTCCTTCTTTCTTCTTACAACAACCAGAATATTCAAAAGAAAATAAAAAAGATAAAACAGTCCCAAAGTTATCAATCAGTCCAAACCAAGGCAGAGTTCTCACTTTCTCCTTCTGGGGTGATATCAATCAAAGAGAAAGAAAGTCCAAATCTGTTTAAAGTCTTGTTACAGTATATTCTAGTCTTCAAATCCTTAAGGCATCTGCTCCAACAAATCTTAGCATACAAATATTTTCTTTTTAATCCTCTCTCTTCCCACTCATCGCTTAAAACCAATTTCCACCTAAAAAAATAGGTTTCTTAATATCCAGTTATTTATTCCGTAGGAAAAGAGGGAAAGCTATCCTTTCAGCACCTTCAAGCAGCCGCTTTTTTTCTCTTCTGGCAGGTATTATTCAGAAAGTCATACTTTTCAGGAATTTTATTAAATATGTCTTAAAGTCCTAGGAGCCAAGAAAAACTTTCTCCTCTCAATCACTTTCTCCACTTCCTCCTGCGCATTCTTACCCGGCTGCCAGCTTCTTTGTGGCGGCCATTACGGACCGCCGCTGCACCGTCCTGGGAAAAGGGGTTCTGCCGGCCAGGAGGGGGTCTGCAGCACCCCAAACCCTTCTCCGGATCCCCCCTACCTTCAGCTGCCCCTGCAGGGGCTAGCTCCGTGCCCGGCTGGGTCGGAGCCCCAAAAACGCAGCTAGCGCGGCAGGGATCGCGCAGCTTCGCAAATCCCTGCCGCCGCGAAGCCGACAAACCGGAAGTCCCAAGATGGCAATTCTTGTCATACTTGCCTCAGAGGTGGCTGGCAGATCAAGTGACTGTTGCAAATAATTTGGAATGGCCATTGGAGCAGTGGTGATACGGGTGCAGCCAGATATAGGCATCGCTATCCATGCCACCACATTGTGTATCTCGTACATCAGCAACACCTTTTCAGTGTCCTCAAAGGTAACCCATGTAGACTGCATTGCAATCCTCCTTTCAGGAGGTGGACCTAAAACAATTCCTCGTGTTTCAAGGAACTCAGGTGTTCCTAGAGAAATAAATGTGGAAGGAAGGACACGTCCAAGCTAAAAAGAAGAAATATTTTCTCTAGTAAAGCTTGTCCAATCTGCCACAGCCACCTCTCTCTATCCAGCCCTTCCTGCACAGTCTTTTTGCTCTTCTGTTTAGATAAGAAACGAGGCATTTCGGAAATAAACCAGAAACCAATTAAGCTTCAAAGTGTGTTTTAATTCACACTTTCATGACAATGCTCTGGATGGATCCAGTTCCAGCAGGCCTCCCATTTTCCTCTGGTGTCACCGACCTTTCTGGATGGAGAAGGTCCCCTCCGGACAAGGAACGCAGTCGTAACAGCAAACTGGCTCTCCTTCTCGAGCCCTCTTGACAAATCCAGGATGACAACTTTCCACACATTCAGATTGAGGAAAGGACTGAGCAGGAAAAAAACAAGATTGCCAAAGGAAATGTGTTAGGACTCTCCGTCCATGGAAAATGGAGGTAAAATGGATATTAGACAAGATATTAGATATTAGCCTCTGGTCTTCACTTAAGTAAATACAAAATCTCTCACTATTTACAAATGGTTGGAGATATAACTTCTGGAAGATTCTTCCTTTAATTCCTCTCTTTTGCTTTTGGCATCTCACATTGCCAAAAAAAAAAAAGGACTTTATTAAATAGAAAAGTCTGGAGAGATGGAACCAGTGGTGGGATTGTACTGGTTCTGTACAGTTCTATAGAATCGGTGGTTATGATTCTGTGCAGTTCAGAGAACCGGCAAATCGCACCACTAACTGGCCCCGCCCCTCTTCGCCCGCCCCTCCCCTCCGCTCCCAGTCAGTTCTTTTTTTTTTTTTTTTTGTAAATTTTATTTGAGTTTTCACAAAAAAAAAGTAAATACAAATAAAACATCTTTTTTGAAAGTAGCGTAATCCCGGGTTACATTCTTCATACAGACACAAATTCAGGTTCATGCTCATGTTTATATTCTATTCCATATCTTATTACTATTTTACATTTTCTGCATAGCTTCTCCCCTCTTTTATTTTTCTCAATTTTATTTTAATTATCTCATCTCAATTCAAATAATTGTATTTATATTTTTGTCTGTCCTGTTTCAGTTATCTATTATTTTTTCTCATTAAACAAAATGTCTCCTGTAGTTACTGATTGGAGTATGACGCCTTTATATCTTTTCCCTAAAGTTGCAATATTCAATATAATACATAACTTCCATTCAGATTCTGCTTGGTACATTCTTAAAATACACACTGTATTCTTAAAAAAAGAAAAAATTATAAATGTATATAATTAAAACAACACATTCCATTCCAATTCAATTCGATCATTAATATTAATATTCATTAAAATCTTAACTTCTTTAACATTAATTTTCAATTAAATATCATACTACTATGGGAACAATTATAAGCTTTCCATAATTAATTCCCCTCCCCTTCACTTATATTTTATAAAACATTAACTAATTAAAATGTTCCCGTTCCTTCCTAATTCAATTTTCTCATTTATTTTATTTCACTTATTTTATTCACAAACCTTTCACTAAATTACACTAACTATTTTATCCCTCATTTTAATCATACGTTGTTTCCAATTTTCTAAAGTTATTTCTATTACTAATATAACAATACAATCTTATGTACCTTTACAGAATCCCTTTTTCAGTTAGATTTTCACCCATGATCTCTAAATAGGTCCTGTTTCTCTATATCTTGTTCCGGTCCTTTATAACTTCTTATCCTTTCCTTCTTCCCTCTCTTCGTCTCTCTCCCCTTTTTACCCCCTTGTCTCTCTACCTCTATTTCTCTCTTCTGTATTTCCCTTTTCTGTTGCTTTCCAATATTATACTTATTTTTCGAATTATTATTTTTCTTTGGTTTGTATTTTTAAGTCTTAAATTCTCCATTCTCTTTCCCCCCTTTCCTTTTTCTTCCCCACATAAAATTACTTGTTCATTAAAGATGGCTTCTTCTTTGTCCCAGTCTTCTTTTCTTGCAGTCGTTTCTTGTTGTTTCTCATAGTTCCAAATCTCCATTTCTAAGAATTGAAAAACGAAGCCAAAAGAACCCTCCCTTCTTGTGCATCTTCTTTGTACTTTTTAAGTTCCATTTTCAATTCATCCAGAAGTGGTGCCATTGTATAAATTTTAAAACAACCACCCAATTGATTTTAGTCATTCAAATATAATAACCAAGAATCCAAAGATCACCAAATAATCCAAATATACGCAAGCTGTTTCTTTTTTGCTCTTTTTTTCACTTTCTCTTCCTGGGGTTACTATTTAGTTGCAAAGTTTCAGTTAAAATGTATCTTTTAGAAGTCTTGTTGAAGTTTTACTGTAGATTCTTTTTAATTCCAGGCAGTCTCCTCCCTCTTCCAGATCCTGCCCTTATTCTTTTCTCTCCCTTCCTGCTTATGAGAAAGAAAGTTTTTAATGTCCAGAATCTTTATTATTCCTTTGGCATTTTGTTTTATTTTCAGCTTAATTGCCTATTGATGTCAAAACGGATTTTTCTGATTTCTTATTTAAGTCTCTTAGTTGTCAGTATAGGGAAGGAGAGAGAGAGAAAAAAAGCCAAACCTTTCCCTTTTCACTTTCCTTCACTGCTTCCGACTCTTCTTTGGGAGCGATGTTGTTTTTTGTAAGTTTAAATTCCAGGGTATCTTGGTTGTTGCTTTTACAATTTAACCCGGTCAGCCAAAACTTTCACTTCTTATCCTCCTCCTGCACATTCTTTTCCGTTGAGTTCTTCTTTGTGGTGGCCATTTCTGACAGGAGGGGACTGCGGAGGGGCAGGTCTACCTGAGTGACTCCTCCGGTGTCTTCACCGGATTATTTGGACACATACAAGCGGCGCAGTTAAAGGCACTGCTTGTTGCATGTGAGCTCAGGCCTCAATCCATGGCTCCGTAAAGCCAACACCAAAGAAGTGGGAGATCAGGTGAACCTGTGATGCAAAGCTCAATCAGATCTTGGCCGCTCCAGGCCGTCCGACCTCAAAGCCCTTTGGAGCTGCCGTTCCCAGGTTTCTACTCGCCTGTGCTTGGTCACCCCCTCTTCACCTTGATGAAGCAGATGGCCCTGCCCCTGCCCCTCACCTCTCTCACCTGGCCTAAGAAGGTGAGTGTGATGGTGGGATATAGCAAAGCGGCCGGGTCCCTATCTTCCCGACTCTCTCTCCCACTCTGTGTGTGTC
This sequence comes from Notechis scutatus, assembly GCF_049901735.1. Classification (NCBI taxonomy): domain Eukaryota; kingdom Metazoa; phylum Chordata; class Lepidosauria; order Squamata; family Elapidae; genus Notechis; species Notechis scutatus. Next base: position 63,763 of record NC_142013.1, on the reverse strand, counting down.
TGTGTGTGTCTCCCTGAAAGCCGCAGCATGGCCAAACCAGCAAGCTCTCCTTGGCGCTCTTCACTACTTCTTTCATTTCTTCTTTTTGGAATGCAGACTGGCTGAACAATTGCCAGACCGTGGTGGAAGCATCCCTTCGGGCCACCCTCCTCCTCCCTCTCCTCCTCCTCTCATAACCGGCGGTTGTGGCGGGGCCGGGAGGATGTATGCGCACGGGGAGATGCTCCTCAAACAAATGCCAAAGCACAGCAAAACCTGGTATGGGGTGGGTGGCTGCTTACTTGAGGAGCGAGCATCTCCCCACACAACTGCATCCTCCTGATACATCCACAGCTGCCGGGTGTGAGAGGAGGAGGAAGAGGAGGAGGAGGAGGGTTGCCCAAATGGACGCTTCCACCGCAGTCTGGCAATCGTTGTTTAGCCAGTCTGGATTTGAAAAAGAAGAAATGAAAGAAGTAGCGAAGAGCGCCAAGGAGAGCTTGCTGGCTTGGCCATGCTGCGGCTTTCAGGGAGACACACACACACACACCTTCACAGATACACACACACACACAGAGTGGGGGAGAGAGAGGGGAAGATAGGGACCCGGCCACTTCGCTCTCCCCCACCATCACCCTTACCTTCTCTCACTGCTCCATTTTATGAACCATCTATGGTTTAGTATCTCCTTCAAACTGGTGAGAAACCCACAAGGGCTGGAGAATGTGTCACTAAGAGCTTCAGGTTTGTTTGCTCCTTGTGCCCAAACTAGCAAAGAAAAAAGGGAATTCTGTTGACCAGGGCCTGAATTCAGATGAATTTGAATCATGATTGGGTGGAGGTCCTTTTGGTCCCATTGGGAGAGAAGCTTCGTCCTGCTTGGGGAAAAGTGTCCCCTGAAAGGGCCGGTTCATAGTTGGGGAGGTTCTTAAAGAGACCAGACCTGGTCAGACTTACCCATGCCTCTCTTTTACACACACACACACACACACACACACACACACACACACACACACAAACACAGAGTGGAGGGGGGAGTTAGAGAAAGAGAGAGATATATATACAGAGAGGGGGAAAGAGAGAAAAAGAGAGGGAAAGAGTGAAATAGAGGGAATGAGAGAAGAGGAAGAGAGAGAGAAGAAAGAAGAGAGAAAGAGAAATAAAAGAGAGAAAGGAAGCAAAAGGAAGAAAAGGGATAGACAAAGAAAGGGAGAGATGGAAGGAAGGGACAAAGAAAGAAAAAGAAAGGAAGAGATGGAGGGAGGAGAAAGTGAATGAGATATATGAATGGACAGATAAATACATGGAAGGAGGGAGGGAAGGTGATAGAAAAGAAAGGAGAGGAAGGAAGGACACAAACCCTGGCTTCAGAAGACTCTTTGAAGCAGCACAGTAATCTAGGGCTGGGCTGCAAGGGATCTCGGAGGTCATCTAGTCCAACCCCCTTCTCCAGCAGGAGATCCTTTCAGAATCAAAGAATAGTGGGTTTAGAAGTGTTTGTGTGTTTGTGTGTTTGTGTTTATGGTTGTCAAAACTCCAAAACCAGGTCAAGGAGCTCTGGGGAGATCAGTCATAAATTAGAACACTTGCTAAGCAACTGGCCATTAAGCGAGGACCACTTGTATTTGGTTTGCCAGTCACATGGCCACCTGGCCATGCCCATCTGGTCACGTGACCATCAAGCCACACCCACAAATTAAGCCACGCCCTCAGAACCGGTTGTTACAAAATTTGAATCCCACCCCTGGATGGAACTGAGAAAAGATTTCAGCATTAAATGATAACCAGCCAGTTCCTTCTCATGACCCCATTAACACGCATTTCTCCCCTCTTCTCACACCCATAATTTTAAGGTGTGATATCAGAACAATCTTGATAATTTCAGGTGAACTGAAAGCCTTGGAGCTGCTTCCTAGGAGCAGAAGGCCCATTGCTCCATCCCAGGGAGGGTGAAAGGGAGGCATGGAGAGCTCTGGCCAGGTCTGGCCTCCTTAAGAGCCTCCCAGATTATGGAGCTGCCCCTTCAGGGGACACTTTTCCCCAAGCAGCACGAGAAGAAGCTTCTTTCCTCCAATGGGGCCGAAAGGATCTCCGTCCAATCACGATTCAATCCCATCCGATACGGTCCAAGCCTGGATTCAGGCCCCGGTCAGCAGAATTGCCGCCTTCGTTGCTATTCTGGGCACAAGGAGCAAACAACCAGAAGCTACTAGTGACACATTTCCCAGCCCTTGTGGGATTCTCACCCGTTTGATGGAGACCCTTAATTGTACGTGGTCCACAAAATGGAACAATATCGAAGCCTCCCAAGCAGCCTAAGGGAAAAATCTGCTTTCTACTGCCCAGATTCAATTCTCGGTGAAGGTCAACCACCTTTGGGGAATAGCATCAGCCCTCTTGAAATTGGACCTCAGGCTTTGGAAAACGGAGAGAAGACACCAAACTTTCTCCTACCTTGTTGAGCAACTTTAGCCGTGAAAGAACATCTTCGTCGATATAAAGTCTCTGTCTTACAAAATACGCCACAGTCTCTTCCCTGGGATCATCCCTGGGAAGAACGAAGAAGCCCCAAATGAACAGATCTGCTGCTACCTCTCCATTTGGGTCCTTGTACAATTCAATCTCCGAAATATTGACAAACTCATTCTTCTCCAGGAAAGGATGGAACTAGAATGGGAACGTGCAGCAATTTTAAAAGCAGAAAACTTTGTTTCTTATCCCAGACGCTTTTTCACATTTGAATCTTTCTTCTGTAGTTGTCTAATTTACAGACATGCTTCATTAGGAAAATGGGTGTTACCACTATCTTACAAGTGAAGGGAAAAAGTTCACAAAAATTTGTCGATCATATTTTGACAATATAGATTTTGACAAAATATAGTTGAACAACAGAAAAAAGGAGATTTATGAACTCCCTGAAAACAACAGGTTGGTTATCAGAAACACGGATTTGTCAAGAAGAAAATTGTCAGGGTGATCCTCTCCCAGGAGGCCCAGACAGGAAACCTGAGCTAGGCCCACTTCGCTGTAATGCTGCACTGACAGGATTTGGGGAGCCAGAAAGTACAAATCTCCCACCGACCCTTTTTCTATGCAGCTGTAGGTGTCCTCCTCTTATCTGCTTCTTCCCCAGGCAGAATCTCTCCTCCATCCCCCAAAAGTCATTCCCTCCTATCACTGCCCTTTCTAAATGGGTTGTGGGAAAGGGGGGGATATAACCTATGTGCTCTATGCAAGTCATCCTCACATATTATTTCATTTCCTAAATACATTATGGAAATACTGCTGATATAACTTGATCTCAGGAAAGAGTAATAAACAATTTTGTGATGTGATCAGAAACCCAGTTAAGTGAGGGGTGGATGATATGATAATTAAGTGGATAAAAACTGATTTAAAAATGGTACTCAAATAATCTTTACTTTTTTTAATCTTTGTCATGAAAGTGGGAAGATACAACATTTTTTCATTAAGTCATCAATTTTTCTATGTTGTCATTAATATAATAGAGTTGATAAATTGCTATTATACAAGATTTATAACAATTCTCAGGCAAATATACTTTTATGTTATTTAAACATTACCAACTTTCCAGAAAAATATTTATGATTTCCTCCTAGAAACAACTGTATGACTAAAAAGCAGTAGAAAACTATCTGGGTTTTAGGATTTGATAAATTATAGTATCTCATACAAGAACATTAATGATGCACTGGATGAAGGATTGTGCCAAGCTTGATAAGTATGTAAGGGACCCAGTTTGGTCTACTGGTTAAGCCCCCGAAGTAGAAAGCAAGAGGATGTGAGTTCAAGTCCCGCCTTGGTCATGAAGCAGGCTGGGGGATTTGGGGCCAGTCTCTCAGCCCAACTCAACTCACAGGGTTGTTGTTGTGGGGAAAATGAACACACAACTACTCATTGGTACTCAGCCCCGTGGCTTCTGCAGGGAAGGGCTTTTAAGGATGGGGGATGAGTTAGTGCACTTAGTGAACTCAAACAAGGTCTCAAAGATCTGGAAATCCAACAAGATGGGGCTGCTCTTCCCAAGAATGTTTATTTGAGCAGCCTTTAGAGCAACGAGATATTTATATCGAATTACCCTGCCAAGAGTCCAAAGGGAATTAACCTCCGAGAGCTGCAAAGGAGTTCCCAGAGCCGTTTCAGGGGGCCGATACAAAGAAAGAGCGCCTGAGCTGAGACTGGGCCCCTGAGGACAAGGGGCCACTCCAACTGCAGCTCACGCAGAGGTGGTATTCAACCAGTTCTCACCGGCTCGGATGAACTGGTGGTTACCCCTGGTTGGCCACACCCCTGAACCGGGTCGCCCGCTTGTCCCAGTCGCTCTCCCAGCTTTCCCTACCACGTGGTGGCTGTGGTGCAGATCGGGCAGATGTCCCAGGGCTGTTGCACATATGCACTGTGTGTGCAGCCGTGCATGTGCTACTGATGCAGTGCGCACGTGGAGCAGCCCTGGGACATCTGCCTGCCTGCCCGCCCTCCCAGATTACGTTTTCTTATTTCTCCCAGCGGATGCGCCTCTTCCAGCCCAGCCCGGCCCGGCCAGCCAGCAGGTGGGTGCGCGGTTGCCCTGGGGCTTCTCGTCCCCCTTGTCGCGATATGCCTGCAGGAGCCCCTCAGGCCAGCTGAGCCGGGAGCCGCCATTCCCAGGCTTCTACACTCCCGTGCTTGGTCGATGCTTCTTCACCTTGCCTGAAGCAGCTGGCCCTGCCCCTCACCCTCCCCTCCCTCACCTGGCCTGAGAAGGTAAGGGGGACGGTGGGGGATAGCGAAGAGGCCGGGTCCCTATCTTCGGCTCTCTCTCCCCCACTCTCTGTGTCTGTGTGTGTGTGTGTGTGTGTGAAACAGAGAGAGAGAGAGAATGAGGGGGGGGGGGGGGGCAAGAGAAGAAAAGTGTCCCCTGAAATGGCCGGTTCATAGTTGGGGAGGTTCTTAAAGAGACCCGACCTGGTCAGACTTATCCATGCCTCTCTTTTACACACACACACACACACACACACACACAAACACACACAAAGGGGGGGAGGAGGGAAAAACAGGGAAAGAGGCAGAATGAGAGAGATACAGAGAGATACAGAGAGGAGGAAAGAAAGAAAAAGAGAGGGAAAGTGAAATAGAGGGAATGAGAGAAGAGGAAGAGAGAGACAAGAAAGGAAAGAAAAAAAATAAAAGAGAGAAAGGAAGCAAAAGGAGGAAATGGATAGACAAAGAAAGGGAGAGATGGAAGGACGGGACAAAGAAAGAAAAAGAAAGAAAGAGATGGAGGGAGGATAAAGTGAATGAGATATATGGATGGATAGATAAATACATGGAAGGAGGGAGGGAGGGAGGAAGAAAAAAAAAGGAGAGGAAGTTAGGACACAAACCCTGGCTTCAGAAGACTCTTCAGAAGCAACACAACAATCTAGGGCTGGCATGCAACGAATCTCGGAGGTCATCTAGTCCAACCCCTGCTCCAGCAGGAGATCCTTACAGAATCAAAGAATAGCAGGGTTAGAAAGCTCTGTGTGTGTGTTTTTGTGTCTGAGTGTGTGTGTGTGTATGTGTGTTTGTGTTTTATGGTTGTCAAAACTCCAAAAACAGGACAAGTAGCTCTGGGGAGATCAGTCATATATTAGAACACTTGCTATGTAACCAGCCATTAAGCGAGGACCAATTGTATTTGGTTTGCCAGTCACATGGCCCCTGGCCAAGCCCACTCAGTCACATGGCCACAAAGCCGTGCCCATCTGGTCACGTGACCACCAAGCCACTCCCACAAGTTCAAGCCATGCCCACAGAACCAGTAGTAAAAAAATTTGAATCCCACCAGTGAGTTCAAAGCCTGCTATGCAGCATCTCCTATCAGGACTCAGGGATTCACTTTTGACGCCTCTCCTAATAAAATATCTGGGAAATACGGAACTCTTTTACGTGCAACTGCAGTTATCAGATCAGTAGGAAGGAGTTTCTCTCAATAGGGCCAAATTCTGTTCTGCTGTAATGCAAAATTATGTATTTATTTATTTAGGACATTTATGTTGCCACATATTCGCACATGACTCAGCATTAGGCAGACTCTAACTGCCCATTGATTGTCATTTATTTTTCTTTTTCTTTATTATTATTATTATTATTATTATTATTATTATTATTATTATTATTTGTAATGCTGGTCTCTGAATGTAATAAAAGTGGACTGGATGAAGGAGGAGGAGCTGTGTTGGAGACATTTGCCATCTTGAGTTATTTGTAAATAAATACATGTTTATGAAAACAATCTCAAAATCGTACTTGATTGCAAACTGAAACTGAGTCTTGAGAGAAGACAAGGAGGAGATTATGAGAGCAGCTTCTCCAACTTACAAAATCTCTCAGTTGGACAAGGGAGGATTCAACACTCTTCCAATGACTGAAAGAGGTGTTGGGAGCTAAAACCCTTCTCAGTCCTAGGAAAATAAAATATTTTAGGATATACTGAAAAGACACAATACATTTCCCTAAAAAGAAAAGTAGAAACTCAGAGAGCCTGAAACTCAGCCCCCCCCCACTTGCTAATGGACCATTAGTCTGGCCTAGGGCAGTCTATTTTACATAACAAAGTTCTACTCCAGGTGAAGCTATATAGGAATTGCCCAAAGCCATCACCATCATCCAGCCAGGCTCAAACAAGCCTGGGACTCAGGACAGCCTACAGAGTTGCCCCTGCGTGGCCCCATGGGAGCCTGACAACCAATCAGAATACAAGCTCAAATTCAAATCCCAACAGAGGGCATCAAACAGTTGCACTCTCAGCATCTCAGCCCTTCTTTCCTCAACCAAGGCATGTGCTCCTGTCCACCATTAAACCATTAAACCATCTTCCAAGCAGTCACCATGTTTCCAGCGTCTTTCTTCCCCACTTGGAACTGAACCCAGAAGGAGATTAATTCCAATAGAGGCTAGACAGAAACTTCAGATCTGCTCCCTGTTATTCTGGAGCGTCAGACAAGAGCAATTAGATGGTGCAAATCTGTTGAACTTTTGCAGCACAAGAAGGTTGAGATGTTCCCCTCCTTCTCCTCTGGATTCCTTCTCCAAAGGATCTCAGATTAATGGATCCCTATCGGGACCCCCCCATACCTGCCACGGCTGCAGCCTCGGAGCCCCCAACCTCTTTTCTCCCTCCTTCCTTCCCCTCCTCGATCTGGAGGAATAGGCGGCATTCATGGCCTGGGACAAAGTCTGAATGATACTGTAGCAATGACGGTCATTTATGATCCGTTTCCTGTTTCTTTTCTCCTGGGTCTCCAGTGGGGCTTTCTGGGTGCATATTCTGTGGCCTTTGACAGAAAAGACGTGCTTGGAAAGGGAACAGCGAAAATAATGATCTTGAAACGGATCTTTCACAAAGAAATGGGGTTCAAAGGCAGCATCTGTTGGCCTTTTTTTTGACAGATAACCAAAATTTGAAATACTATGGATGTATTTGAGAGGTATGTGCTTCTTTATTGTATACGCTACAAAATTTGTGAGGATCCAGACTTTCCCTTCAATGGGTCCTGGCAAATGCATAAGTGCTTCATGGAAAGGAATAATTCTGTTCCAGATGGAAATAAATTCTATGAAGTGGACAAAGACGTTGACTTCTCTCCACTTAGAGAGGGCCTCCCTGAGGGGTGCTGTTTGTCCAGTTGTTGTGAATTGTTGTGATATAACCACACAAATTCCATTCCTGACAAGCATCGGAGGAAAAGTCCTCATGAAACTATCTCCCTTTTCTGTGTCTGAAGCAAAGAGGCCAATCAGGGTCCATCTGAAATGGAGGAGCAGCTGGACAATTGCTGGGTATTGGAATCCTTCTTTGGGGAGCATCTGGTGGAAAAATGGGAATCTCCTTTTTTTTTTTTTTTTAAACAAGTTTTATTAATTTTTAAAACACACAAATTGTCATTATTCATTACATGTTTAAACCTTTTTTCATTGTCAATTTAACAAGTCAGATAAATTATAATTCTGTTTTAAACCATTTCCATACAACATACCAAAACCTCTTATTCAATTTCTCTTTACTTCTCTTTACTCTTATTCAATATCATTGTTATTATTTCATCTGTTTCTTTCTGACTTAGTTACCATTATTCTCAATCTATATTTCTACAATTTTTAACTAATTCTCCCCCCAAAAAGACATATACACACAACACACAAAACATAAAAAAATCTTTTTGGAAAGTAACTTGGACCCAGGTGTCTCTCTCTTCATGGACTTCAATTATATTCATGCTCATCTTACATATCATTACTTATTTTATTTACCATTCTAAGCCTTCTATATTAACTTCCCACACATATTTCACACTTCTTACTTCTATCTTAATTAATCATCTTAATTTGAATCATTATATTTATATCTTTTGTCCATTTTTATCATCCCTTTGTCTCATTCCTTATAAAAAAAAAAGAAAATAAGTTTCTCCTGAAATCATTAATCAGAGTATGATGCCTTTCTATCTCCCCTAAGTTAATCAAATTAATCTTTAAAATAATATCTAATACCCAATCCGATTTTGCTTGGTACATTCTATCTAACTAATACATCCAACATAATTAAGTACATAATTAGACAATAAATCCAAATAATAAAAAAAATACTATAATAAAAATTTTATAATAACATCAATACCATAGTCCTATTAAACTCTTTAATTAAAACAATATTCTAAACCTCCCTATTATTAAATTTTAAAACCAATCATTTTTAAACATTTTAACATTTTAATCTCTTATCAACTCTTAAATCATTACAATACTACCATCTCATCTTATGTACCTTTGCAAAATCTTTTTTTTTTTTAAAAATTATACTTTATCCATTATCCAAAAAAATTCTTTTTTCATTTAATTTCAAGACATTGTAGCTTTTCTCCACCTTTTCCCTTTCTTTCTTCTCCCAACAAACCTTTCTACCCCCCTTCTTCTAGCCTCTGCCTTGCCAGCTTCCCTTCTCTGTCGTATTCCTTTTCCCTTTTGTTTACTATCATCATATTGGTTTTGCACTTATTTTTCCCTTTCTTAAATGTTTTTAGATCTTAAGTCCTTAAGTCCTTTAATTTTCTTCTTTTCTCTTCTTTTCTTTTCTTTCTCTCTTCCTTCTTTCTGGATCAAGTTCTGAGATTCATTAAAGATGGCTCCTTTCTTTCTTTCTTGTTCCTCTGCTGTCTTCATCTGTTGTAATGTTTGTTGATAATTAATAAGCGCCATTTCTAAGAAAAGGAAAAGCTTCTTCCCACCATCTTTACCATTTTTTTTGCTTGTTCATATTCTTTTCTTAGTTCCTCAACAGAAAGAGCCATTATAAATCTTTTCTTTTCTTTTCCCCTTCTTTCTTCTTACAACAACCAGAATATTCAAAAGAAAATAAAAAAAATAAAACAGTCCCAAAGTTATCAGTCAGTCCAAACCAAGGCAGAATTCTCACTTTCTCCTTCTGGGGCAATATCAATCCAAGAGAAAGAAAGTCCAAATCTGTTTAAAATCTTATTTGCAATATATTCTAGTCTTCAAATCCTTAGGCATCTGCTCCAACAAATCTTAGCATACAAATGTTTTCTTTTAATCCTCTCTCTTCCCACTCATCGCTTAAAACCAATTTTCACCTAAAAAAATAGGTTTCTTAATATCCAGTTATTTATTCCGTAGGAAAAGAGGAAAGCTATCCTTTCAGCACCTTCACAGCCGCTTTTTCCTCTTCTGGCAGGTATTATTCAAAAGTCATACTTTTCAGGAATTTTATTAGATATGTCTTAGAGTCCTAGGAGCCAAGAAAAACTTTCTCCTCTCAATCACTTTCTCCACTTCCTCCTGCGCATTCTTACCCGGCTGCCAGCTTCTTTGTGGCGGCCATTACAGACCGCCGCTGCACCGGTCCTGGGAAAAGGGAGTTCTGCCGGCCAGGGAGGGAGTCTGCAGCACCCCAAACCCTTCTCCGGATCCCCCTACCTTCAGCTGCCCCTGCAGTGGCAGCTAGCTCCGATACCGGCTGGGTGGAGCCCCAAAAACGACTAGCGCGGCAGGGATCGCGCAGCTTCGCAAATCCTGCCGCTCATGAAGCCGACAAACCGAAGCACCGGGGAATCTCCTTTTATCACTCAGAGCCTCTGAAGGAATTCCAAGAGTGATCTGAAAAAAATAATGAAGAATCCTGTGTTATAATGTGGTCCAGATCAACTCAAAATATTACTTATTGACAAACCCAATTTTGTTTTGATGAATATATAAGAATAGTTTGTTCCTTAGTCACGGTTTAAAATATTTAAGACAGAATATTAACAAGATTGTCTATAAAAATGGAACGCATAAAATCATATTAAACAAAAAATAAAATAAAAAATGCAATGTAAATTTCTGTGTCACCCATACAATTCCAACAATTAGATTCAAATTTGCAGAAGTTAGATAAAATGTCTGGATCTAAGATATAGGGCTGTATTATATGCTATTTTTGAGTACTAAAACCTCTTTCTCAGCTTCTATATCCCAAATTCTTTGTGAAGCATTTTTCAGCTTCTTCTCTAGATGTACAAGAGCACAACTGCTAACAGAATAGTTATGAGTACATGAAATGGATACGTATAAGAAAAATAAAAAGAAATAGTAGGACAGTGACGGTAGGCACATTGGTGCACTTATGCACGCCCCCTACAGACCTCTTAGGAAAGGGGTGAGGTCAATCGTAGACAGTTGTACAACCCAATAAGTCTTTAATTGAAATTTTGTCTGTTTTGGGGACTATGTCTGTTTCATCCCTTTAATTTTAACCCAATAATTATATACCCTGAATTTATACAAAGCAGAAATTGTGTAAATTAACAATTATCTATGAGGGCAGGAGGTGAACTCCTTTTATCCATCCCAAAGATACTCTTCTTGGTCTGAATATTTTTATACATAGACAGGACTATTGCCAACTTGATTCCATTGGATAAGGCAGATATTATTGATATGTGAAAATGAACATGCTAATGGAGGACCTCAAAACCTGGATAGTTTTTCAATAGTAGAATATTCAGTAGAATATCCTCTAGGGACCTTATGGCTCTTCATGCCTTTAAAGGTCAATTTGAAGATGAACATAATAGACTAAAACATCGTTGATATGTTCCCTAATATTCTGAAAAGCTGCTCTTGAATTCTATGAAGATATTGGAACTGTTGTTCATCCCCACCACCCCACTCACCTTACCAGATAGAGAAAAACACACAAACCTGTGGGACTTTGTAGGTGCCTACAAGCATTGACATCTGGATGGAGATGTCCCTTCGTGCTGCATCAATCAGAGCCAGGAGGTTCTCCTTCCTCCCACAGCCATAGTTGGGGACATTGGATTCTCCAGTGGAAAGAATGTCCAGCAAGGCATCTGAAGTGCGGAAGGTGCTTCCATAGTTGTCATAGATAATATAACAAAGTGTGAGATTGTGCAGGAGCTGGGAATTCTTGCTGACCATTTGAATAGCAAAAATTAACCTTAGGGTATTTGTTAGATCAGAACTCTTCCTATTGAAAAACAATATTCATGTTATTATATTCATTAGCAACAAGAAATGTTTTTTAAATATATAATCCTTCACAAACCTACTAAGCCTTAGGCCAACATTGATCCAAATCGAATGATCAATTATGCAAATGAGAGAGCAACTACAATTGTTTCAGTCACTACTTAAACAAAGGTCATTATTCAAGTGATGAACACAGGAATGAACTGAGAAAGGAAAATCATCTGGATTTCATTCAGGTTTTTTAAAAACTCCATCTTTGGATTTTACTCTCTTCCACAAAGTAAGGCAAAAAAGGGAAGCCATGGAAATCAAAATCATTCAGGAAATTAGACAGGTCCTGAGGTACAAAAATAAGTGAAATACAAAGAAAAGGAGAGTGTTAGAATTGCACATGGAGGGAGTGCAACTCCATCACCCTGCATGACTTACGAAGAAGGTATAGGAGGGCTGTTGAAAGGCCACATTATAGGTGACACATATGTTTCAGTTGTGACCACACCAATGAGATGGTCTCCAGGCCTGTAAAAGCTCCATGGATTGTAGCCATCCTGGTGCTCCAAACTCAAAGGGCATTTCCTTCTCAGCTTCCCGCAGACTGGTGGGGACACCAGCAGCATCAGAAGCAGAAGCAGGAGGTCCATCATTCATGGCATTAATCAATCCACTTCCTGCTTCTAACACAAAAAACAGGAACAGTTGGAAAAATTCAAAGACTCTGAGAAGTGCCAGTGGCTTTCCTGATCTAAACAGAGAACCACTCAGTTTCATCTGCAAAGGAGAGAAAGGTGCAATCAAGAGCAGAGCCTGTACCTGTCCCAAAACTTGGTCCCAGAGAGCTTCACCCAAGGAATTTATCCTTTTCTGATATAAGATCCTTTTCATGTGGCTTCAATCTGATGTCTACATCGAAGTCTAAAACTGGAGATATAGCATCACAGGTCTCAAAGGCCCAGATGGTCATAATTACAATGAGAAGCAACTTCTCCTCTTGGGATCCTGAACTTTTTCTGGGCTCCATCTGCAGAGGAGAGGCTGGAATAAACCATGTTAGTAAAAATTACAGATATACCCCTGGGGTCACTGTTTTGTTGTGGTTGTGGTCCTTCCTCCCAGTCAGGGCAAGTCCAGAAAGTGATGCTGGGGAAGAGAATTCAGCACCCAGGAAATTGACTTCTGCTGTCCTTCAACATGGCCTCTTGTCTCCAGAGATTGCTGGGGAAGGTCACCCAGAGCAATGGAGTTTGGTGCCGCTTCTAAGTTAATGCCATTTAACTGTAGTGTTGCCTGTCTTCTAATGACAATCAGCACCCTTGAACTCTGCCCAAGGTTAAGAGTAGACCCTGTTTGGAATTCTGTTTTATGTCATAATCCCATATATTGATCTTAATTGCGGTCGGTTTTAAAATTGCTTGTGCCTGAAGTGAAATTTCATTTCCCATCTTTTCTAGCAATATTAATTTTGAGATAAAAGCTCATTAAGAAGCAGGAAAGTGACAACTTGTGGACAAGATCGTTGGGTAAATAGAGGCAAAATTATAGAATGGATGGAATTTTTTATTTTTATTTTCTTGTCATTCCTGTGTTATCTTACCATGTTCCTATAATACACCAAGATTCTTTATATTTTGATTTTTCTTAGTTTTTTTAAATAAAGAATGGACTGTAAGTTCTGCAGGTGCGATCTATCCATCCCTATCTTTCTCTCTCTCTCTCTCTCTCTCTCTCTCTCTCTCTCTCTCTCTCTCTCTCTCTCTCTCTCTCTCTCTCTCTCTCTCTTTATCTATTATCTATCTCTATATTTATCCATCCCTATCTATCTCTAGGTATCTCTATCATCTATCTATATCTACCCATCCATATCTATCTATCTATCTATCTATCTATCTATCTATCTATCTATCTATCTATCTATCTATCTATCCCTATCTGTCTGTCTATCCTATCTGTCTGTCTGTCTGTCTGTCTGTCTGTCTGTCTGTCTGTCTCTATATCTATTTATTCATCCATATCTATCTCTATCTATCTATCTATCTCTATCATCAATCTATATCTACCCATCCATCCCTATCTATCTATCTATCTATCTATCTATCTATCTATCTATCTATCTATCTATCTATCTATCATCTATCTCTATCTATCTATCTATCTATCTATCTATCTATCTATCTATCTTTCTATCTATCCTACCTCTCTGTCTATCCTATCTGTCTTTCTGTCGTCTGTCTGTCTGTCTGTCTCTATATCTATTTATTCATCCATATCTATCTCTATCTATCTATCTCTATCATCAATCTATATCTACCCATCCATCCCTATCTATCTATCTATCTATCTATCTATCTATCATCTATCTATCTATCTATCTATCTATCTATCTATCTATCTATCTATCTATCTATCTATCTATCTCTATCTATATCTATTTATCCATCCATATATCTATCTATCTATCTATCTATCTATCTATCTATCTATCTATCTATCTATCTATCTATCTATCTATCTATCTATCTATCTATCTCTATCTATCTATCTACCTACCTATCTATCTACCTATCTATCTGTCTATCTGTCTATCTATCTATCTATCTATCTATCTATCTATCTATTTATCCATCTCTCTCTCTCTCTATATATATCTCTATCTATCTATCTATCTATCTATCTATCTATCTATCTATCTATCTATCTATCTATCTATCTATCTATCTATCTATCTATCTCTATCATCAATCTATATCTACCCATCCATCCCTATCTATCTATCTATCTATCTATCTATCTATCTATCTATCTATCTATCTATCTATCTTTATATTTATCCATCCATATCTATCTCTATCTATCTATCATCTCTCTCTCTCTCTCTTTATCCATCCATATCTATCTCTATATCTCTATCATCTATCTAAATATCTATCCATCCATCCATCGATCCAATTTACCTGCCACCCATCTTATCACAGGGAAACCCTACAAAGATGGCGCTGATGCCCACAGTGTGGTGGATGGTGCAACCTGATTTCTAGCGACATGATTTCTGGAGATCTGGTGGCTCTTCCTCTGTTGTGGGGATCTTCTATTGGGGGGGGGACCCCTCTGACCTTCCCAATTTCTGGGGCTGAGACTTTCTATCCCAAAAAAGGTGCTGTTGGAACTCCTTTGTTCCTGGTTTATTGGCATCCGCTGTTCAGGGAGGATGTTTCTTCACTGGGGAGACATTAATATGGACTTCTTGGCCCAGAAGGGGAACCAGGGGGCTGAGTGGCGAGGGGAACTAAAGGGACAGGCAGGCCCACCCTGGCAGGGAGGAGCAGAGGAAGGCCCGTATCCCAGGTCCACCGCTTGGAAGTTCTCCCCTGAACCTCCCTCAGATTCTGCTCTCAGGGCCTGCAGACCAGATCCTGGGTGGCTCCGGGTTCAAGCTGTGGCTTTTCAGGGCCAGGTTGATGTGCAATGAGATTCTCTCCTCCTTCGGGAGGTTCACAGCCGTGTCTGACCGAAGCGGGTGAGGCCCAGAGGGGAGGAAGCCCACCCCAACTTCTGGGTTTGTCCCAGGAGACCCAGAGGAGGGAGGAGGGGGCTATGGTCATCCAGGGTTTCTCACTGGCCTTGAGGAGGCTCCATGTGGCTTCTCTCAGGGGGCTCGAGGACCCGGCCTGGTCAAGCGTGTTGTGTGAATGGGGTCCTCGCCAGAAGAAAACAGTACCCAACACAGGGAGTCCTTGACTTATGACCACAAATCAGCCCAACTCACCTGC